>NC_091230.1:12762881-12847881 GCF_040958095.1 Procambarus clarkii | reverse complement strand
GTTTGACTAACTGACATTATGTCCTGGTATGTCTTTGTCTGTCTGTCTGTCTGTCTGTCTGTCTGTCTGTCTGTCTGTCTGTCTGTCTGTCTGTCTGTCTGTCTGTCTGTCTGTCTGTCTGTCTGTATATCTGTCTGTCTGTCTGCCGTCGATGCTTCAAGTCCTTCGAAGCGATAAGAAACCTATAATGAAGAGTCGGTATGTTATTCATTCGCGTATTACGTACACTAAACAAAATATAGAAGACCTGTTGATCGCTCCCGCTCCTTAAGTAGCTAGCTGGAAATAAGTAACTTATCCTACTTGGAAATAAGTAACTTAAGTATATTTACTAATGTAGCTGTTGTTATCCATTTGTTTTATATTAATGAAACGAAACGGAACTTTGCAAGTGAGGCAGGTCAGTCCAAAATAGTCATGACGTCATTCGGTGATATCAGTGACAGCATTTGTGAGGCCTTGACAACACGGGACAATAATGACTACTCACGCAGCCGCTGCTGTTATTGATTTGGTGTCATCTGGTAAGTCAGTCACCCCTGCAACCTCCCCCTCCCCCCTTGTCCCCCCTTTCCCTCACCCTTCTCTCTCTCTCTCTCTCTCTCTCTCTCTCTCTCTCTCTCTCTCTCTCTCTCTCTCTCTCTCTCTCTCTCTCTCTCTCTCTCTCTCTCTCTCTCTCGCACGCGCACACATCGCCAGGAAGCAGCCCGTAGCAGCTGTCTAACTCCCAGGTACTTATTTACTGCTAGGTGAACAGGTGCAACAGAGTGAAAAGAAATCTGATCTGCCCATTTGTTTCTACCTCGGCTGGGAATCGGACCCGAGCCCTTATGGCAACATTCCCGGAGCGCTATCCACTCAGCCGCGAGGTCCCGTAGGTGTGTGTGTGTGTGCTTGTGAGATGGCAAAAAGCAGTCGATTACAAATTAAGTCAACAGAGCTTGGTGAGTCCAAGTACGTCACCAAGATCAGTACGACCAAGTCAACAAGGTGAATAACACGACGGTATCTTCACTAACAAACTGTACGTATACCTCTGAACCATCATTATATGTACGTATACCTTCTCCATCGTCCCCTTAGGTCGTTCCGTTATTCGCTGAGACGTCACCCTTTTATTTTCACAAGATTTAGAAAATAAATTAACTATTAATTGACGATCTGAATGTCTCAAGATGCCATATAAGATCTAAACATTGCGGTACAGTGAGCTGACAGCAATATAGGAGCAGGAAATGTGGTTCAGGCGTAACCTAATATATAAATTCTTGAAACCACAGAAAAAAAAGAGTATATAAAACAATTACTTTGATTTCCTCTCTCTGCCATCCTCTGTGTCATGACCATAACTCACAGAGAATTATTATATATGGTGGAACTTTTTTTCGGTTTTGATTTATGGATTTGCCTTCAGCCGCTGTGGTAGATGGAAGAGAATGTGGCGTGAGAGGGAGAGAGAGAGAGAGAGAGAGAGAGAGAGAGAGAGAGAGAGAGAGAGAGAGAGAGAGAGAGAGAGAGAGAGAGAGAGTGAGAGAGAGAGAGGGAGAGAGAGAGAGAGAGAGAGAGAGAGAGAGAGAGAGAGAGAGAGAGAGAGAGAGAGAGAGAGAGAGAGAGAGAGAGAGAGTGAGAGAGAGAGAGGGAGAGAGAGAGAGAGAGAGAGAGAGTGAGAGAGAGAGAGGGAGAGAGAGAGAGAGAGAGAGAGAGAGAGTGAGAGAGAGAGAGGGAGAGAGAGAGAGAGAGAGAGAGAGAGAGAGAGAGAGAGAGAGAGAGAGAGAGAGAGAGAGAGAGAGAGAGAGAGAGAGAGAGAGAGAACATGCACAAATAAAAACAAGGCACACAGATAGAACACACAGGCAGACAGACATACACACTCACCCCCCCCCTCCCCATCCTTCCCAGACGAAACAGCCATACATACAAAGAGATAAAGATGAAGACACAGTGATGGGAGGCCGTCTCTGTGTTGCTCCAAGTGGCTCAAAACACTCACCATGAATACACCTAAATGAGGCAGACTTTAAGGGTCTTTAGGAGGGAAAACGATCTAGCCTAATATGTCTATGTCTCTCTCTCTCTCTCTCTCTCTCTCTCTCTCTCTCTCTCTCTCTCTCTCTCTCTCTCTCTCTCTCTCTCTCTCTCTCTCTCTCTCTCTCTCTCTCTCTCATTATGTATTCTCCAGTTCTCTCTCTGAGACCATTTTCTTCCTGCTTCAGTCCTCAATGACTATGAATAACCCAACTTGTTCTGTACGATAAATTCCTGTGAGTATAACAGGAACTAAGAGTTCCACCCATTGATCCACTCACCTAGAATTAAACTCAAAAATGGAATAAAACAAACACCAGCTCCTCGGCGCCCTCCTTCACCTGTCAGCCAGACAACCTTCCCTCACACCTCAGGTGAAGAGTCTGACAAAACCCCTCTGTTTCTCCTCTATTATAATTACCCTCTAAGTGTGCTCTATCCTTCCTCAGCCTCTCTGTCATCATCGTGTATTGATGAATAAACTGAGACTCAAGGTTGTTTAGAGATGGTACAGTTGTTCGTAAGCTAACAGTTATTATCCTATCATCACTTAATGTTAATGATAACACTAGGAACTAATGTATTTGTTATGTTTATTTTTAGCTCTTCATTTGGTATCAGCTTTATAAGAGGTTAGGTTAGAAGAAAAACAAGTGAAGTATGGGATTGAGTTGGAAACAGTTATGTATGGAGAGCTCTCTACGCGAACGTGTTTCAAGTGCTTGTCACCCAAGGACTTAATTGATGGCTTGATGTTCTTGAGAATAGGAGAGCCAGCGTCAGGTCGACGACAGCCTCATGTGTTGTGGTGGCCAATTAAGATTTGCCCACGAAATTGTGCCAAGAGAAGAACCTTGAGAACGATAGCCTTAAACAAGGCCGCCAACACCTCACAGGAATTTAAGGTTCTGATGTACTGATCATTCCAATCAAAATGTGTCCAGACAGTTTTTTTTCGTGCGCTTCTCTGCTTTTCCAAAATTCGGATTGATGATGGAGGGCATACAATCAAGGAGAGAGGTACATGCACTGGATGAGAGCAGACGTGTACTTCACATAAAGTTTTGCAACCCCTGATGTCGAAAAGATAAGAGATGTACAATAGCGCTGCAAGTCTCTTTGTTGCATAATACAGCACATAGGGAATAAGAAATCAAACATAATGCTAAACATATCTCTCTATCATTCAATCCTGTTATCTCTTATTCAAGTACTCAAACATAGACGTAATAAATAACAGAAAATCCTGTTGTGCAAAGCGAAGCTTATCTACATGGAGATATTTTTAGCTGTTGTGCCTCAAATGGCTACAAATCTGTTCTCAGCCAAGGAAATCAAGATACAGAGGTAGAAGGCTCTCTCAGCATCTTCCTCTTGCTCTTTCTGAGGCTTCAGCCTTATGGCAGTGATGGATGAACCAACACCATTACTGCAGTGAAAGCCTGGCTTTGCAATTCATTACAAAAGTGATAATGTCAAGTTTAATTATGCTTCTCCTTCCTATTCTGCTACTATTAATACGACAACCAGTCAACCAGAGCCCAACTTCATAGTCTCCTGAGACTGATGGATGCATACTACTTCTACTACTACCATGACGAATACTACTGATAATGCAACTTCTGTTCCTGCTACCTACCTTCTGCCTGCTCTTCACACCCTCTCCCCCACAGTCAAACTGTTAGGTGAGCTGGTTTGTTTACTTGGATTTAGGCAGTGTTTACAACACAGACTAGAAATAAACGAAGCACATTTTAAGTCACGTTTGTAGAATCCAATAAATTAGCATTTGATTTATATGTAACAAAATTTTTTCGACCAATTTATTCTGACGATGAGCTGTCTTTAAGAAAAACCCCAATTTTGGTTTGGAAGGTCTAGTCTTAATAGATTATTTCATAATTGCAAAATTCCTTCACATTTTTCTCGAAGAGTGCTTGGCTCTCCAAGTTTGAAGCACAACTCACTAAATCCTTCACCCGCGTTCCGTAAATACAAATAATTACCGACGTAACCAAAATACCAAAACCTCACCTTCCCTAGGCTTAACTATAAAATAATTGTATAATGTATGATAATACGAATTCACATATGATAAAATAACATTTTTGATTAAGCATTGAAGAAAAAATCTCGATTGAATCTTTAGTTTTGGCTGGAATTTGGGTTGAAACATGAGAAGAAACTATTACGTACAAGACCAATGTTCTCCAAGTCTAACATCTACCACGAACACAAGAAGTCAATTATAACCCAATACATTAAGCCACCCAACTCGTCTTCATTGGTAGTACATCTCATTTTGTACGTTGTGGTGTCCAGCGAACAAATTACAAAGCACTATGAGAAGTAGAGTTTAACAAATATCCAGGTTTTCTATGCACTAATAGATTAGGTTAGGGAGAGGGGGGGGAAGGTTAGGTTAGGTTAGGTTAGGGAGAAAGGGAAGAGGTTGATTGATTTGGATAGTACGCTTCTGATTCGGTTGACAGGTTGCATTTCGCATTTTGTGACAAACAAAGACAACAGACTAAACTCTCATCAACTTCATTCAGCCAGAAATCTTCCCAACAACATTATTTCACCATAGATCGTTTGATCATCGTCACACTTCCAATTTCGAACATGTTTTTTACGTAAATATATGTCCGAAAAATTACGGTCAATTGGCAGATAAAATTCATTGCGAGCACAGTACTCAAAAATACCTCATTGACATTATGTGTGTCTAGCGTTCATTGGAACAAAAATAGAAAAATACAATTATTACTCTGTATTAAAACAGGTGTTAGGACGTGTAACGTCCTAACACCTGCTTTAACATCTAACACCCTAACGGACGATAGGGTGTGTAAAATATGCTTAAGTGGGCATACAGGTCTTTATTTACAATAGTATGAAATTAAATAAAATTTATAGTACGGATATCAATTTATAATACGGTAGAGAGACGGATATCAAGTTAAAAATGGGGCTTAGAAAGCGAGAATGAAATTGGCAAAGAGAATATGGATATGTGACATACTGAAGAAGAGGGAGTTGAAGGAAAAGGGATAGAGAGACCGGCAGATGAGAGAAAGATAAGTAGATTAGAAGAAGAGAAAGGACCATTGTTAGAAGAGGCAATGTGGCATAGGCAAAAATAGAAAGAGAGGCAACAAGAGAATAATAATGAAAAAAAACGTTCTAACTGGCCTGAGATAGGAGGCTGAGCTGTAATTAACTTAGTGGAGGCGAGGACGACACAACAGGTCTCCTGGTATTGATCTGCGCCACTCTCTCTCTCTCTCTCTCTCTCTCTCTCTCTCTCTCTCTCTCTCTCTCTCTCTCTCTCTCTCTCTCTCTCTCTCTCTCTCTCTCTCTCTCTCTCTCTCTCCCTCTCTCTCTCTCTCTCTCTCTCTCTCTCTCTCTCTCTCTCTCTCTCTCTCTCTCTCTCTCTCTCTCTCTCTCTCTCTCTCTCTCTCCCTCTCTCCCTCTCTCTCTCTCTCTCTCTCTCTCTCTCTCTCTCTCTCTCTCTCTCTCTCTCTCTCTCTCTCTCTCTCTCTCTCTCTCTTATTCTTACTTTCAGTCGGACTGTTTCTCGCTCAGTTTCAGCCTATACGTTCAGAGCTATTTTTTGTACTTGATTTTACTGTCATTCGCTATGCCCAACATAGTGATAGGCATAAAAAGGAATGCCTGTCACTATATAGGTCTAGGCTGCTGAGAGAGAGAGAGAGAGAAAGAGAGAGAGAGAGAGAGAGAGAGAGAGAGAGAGAGAGAGAGAGAGAGAGAGAGAGAGAGAGAGAGAGAGAGAGAGAGAGAGAGAGAGAGAGAGAGAGAGAATGAAGGAAGGAAATATCAGAAGAAAGCGCCAAGTCATTACATATATATAACTTGAAACGGATCAGGATAAAGGTATAGGATGGTACGGGGAGAGAAAGGAAATGCTTGTGGCGGTCGGGGGATTGAACACCGACCTGCATGAAGCGAGAAAGTTGTTCTACCGTCCAGCCCAAGTGCTTGGGAGAGAGAGCACCCTTATAACAGAGTACGTTGTTGATGACCAGACCACACACTAGAAGTTTGAAGGGACGACGACGTTTCTTCATACTACTTCAGCCACGTTATTGTGACTCATCGCCTGCATACGTTGTTGACCAGACCATACACTAGAAAATGAAGGGACGACGACGTTTCGACTTCAAGACAATCGACTTGAGAATGGTCCAGGATGGACCGAAACGTCGGCGTCCCTTCACTTTCTAGTGTGTGGTCTGGTCAACATATTTCAGCCACGTTATTGTGACCCATCGCCTGCAACAGAGTACGTTCATGTTGTATTCTTGTTGTGAACGGGATACGGAACAATACACAGAAACGAGGCTGGAAATTTTGTGCTTGTGAAGACAGAGGCTAGGCTCCACATGCCCTGTCTCTCATGGACCAGTGTACATGTACCATACAGCAACATGTATAATGAGGCAAACGTTCGGTGGCATTATTCCACCGGACCATGAACGGAAGGTCCCTCTGGCTGAGCACTAATGGTCCTGGTTTCGGCAAGTTCCTAACTCCCTTGACATATTCTGTGTGTGTGACTGACAGTGGGGGGGCGTGGTGATCTGTGGATCACAAGACCCTCGTTGATAGCTGTCTACCATACGGGGGGTTTTCTTGCTTTTCGATCTGAAAACTGATCAGTAAAGTGTCCCCAGATGCTCTTTAGGGTTATATTTATTGACTAATGCGAATAAAATCGGCACTTATTTTTAATGAAATAATCTGCCAATGCCTCTACGTTCCAGTTTCGTAATGATTGAAGTTTTATCAGGAATTTGAAGATAAGGATGCTGGAGCATAAGAGTATATCTTTCAGAACCGGGTTATCTATATCTAATTCAACTGTTTCTGGAATTTGAGCACTCACACGTTCAGCAGACAATCATTTGTTTGGTTCTGACTTTGAAATAAAAAAAAAATAAAAATGAAACTGCCGTGCGTCTTTCAATATTAGATACTTATAGTCAATTTAGTCATTGTACATTTCATCCCGGGCTGAATAATATTCAGCTGAAGATGTTTAGATGTGGTGAGATCTCTTATGTGTGTTGGTCTCTGCTATAGTTAGAAGGAAGTCTTGGAAGAGTTTTCAAAAATACCTATATTTATATAACATAAAATGAAAGGGAGTAGGAGAAAATGCTCAGTAAAGTGTTCAGGGGGAAAATCAGCAGGGCATTCTCTGAATTCCTTTTATTCTCTTCTCCAAGGCTATGGGTCCCCCCCCCCCTCACAATTACAGACACTTAGAAATATGATTTTGTTATTATTAATTAATTAAGTATTAGCTTTTGCAATATTCGTGATTTTCCACAATGAATCCATTATTGACACAGGCCGAAGAGATTGTTTGGCAATTTATGTTAGTTTTATTTATTCATTTGCTAATTAATGACTAATGACCTAGAACTTACAGCGCCGTCGTGGTTTATTTTAACCGGTCAACTTTTTCAGATAGAAGTGACATGATGATCTCATTCTCTATGGCCTTATAAACTGTAGCCTTGCTTGATGTATCTCATTCTCTATGGCCTTATAAACTATAGCCTTGCTTGATGTAGTGGTGATGGATACAGTATTTCTGAAGTAGTATTGGCTACAGTGTTTCAACTGCAACTACCACCACTGCAACATTATTAATATAACGGTGTTTGAGGTAGTAGGGATGGCTACAGTACTTCTTCTGTGTTCAGTGACTGATGAACAGTACTAATGTCGAAGTTGACGAGATAGCAGTGACTAGAGAGTACTACTACTTCTGCTACTGCTGCTGTTGTAGCAGAATAATCATCCACTTCAAGAGGATATATATTAAATCTGGGCAGTGGGAGAAGTTAGACCAGGTTCAACATTTCTCCTTTCCACTTCCCTTTCCCCGCTGTTCTATGATACAACGCTGTGTTCTTCCTGACTTTTACTCCCCCGGGCAGCATAACCTGGAGGGTGCAGACACACTCTTTCGCTCTGCCATCCTCATCTCATCTGTCCAAAGGGGGATATGTAGCAGAAAGGGTATCACTTTTCATAGTGGATGTCGCTGTTATATTCCAAAGGACTTCCGTCTTCTGTTTTTCCTTATGTATTTCCATTCATTCTATCTTTTTGTTTTTTATCTTTCACGTCATTCTCTCTCTCTCTCTCTCTCTCTCTCTCTCTCTCTCTCTCTCTCTCTCTCTCTCTCTCTCTCTCTCTCTCTCTCCAGACGATTATCTGGAGCATTGATTAGGTGCATATCTCTTGTAACAGGTAAATCGTTTACACGTGGAAACGATTGCTTCTGGAACTGATGTCCGTGGGATCCCATTGGAGACTCCAGTGACTCCTACCGCCTAAGTAATGCTATTAAAATACTTATTCTCTTATCTTCAGTCTTCAGTAGTCACTTTCCTTGTCACTCCGGCTTAACATGTGGACCACTCTGACACGGGACACTGGCGAACGCCCTCGGTCCAAAAATTAAACATGAAATCTTGCCAAATTTTCATCCCCTTGTCATACAATTATACCAGTTCTGTGAGGCAGGATTTGCCAACCCTAAACGCGTGACGGGAATTCACCAACTCGTGGGCTCATATTATGATAAATAAATAGAAAAAGGGTTTTAATAAATCTCCTGTTTAATTTTTCACATGCCAGCGCTCTCAAACTGGTAGGGACCCAGTGAGCATAAAAAGCCACATGAAATACAGGAAAAAAAGGCAGGATTCGCAAATAGCAAAAAAATGAGACCGAAAATGGAAATTGAAGTGGTAATGATACAATTTGCCATTGTGGAGGAAGGATTTAGAGATGGACGGGATGGGAAGAGAGAGAGAGAGAGAGAGAGAGAGAGAGAGAGAGAGAGAGAGAGAGAGAGAGAGAGAGAGAGAGAGAGAGAGAGAGAGAGAGAGAGAGAGAGGGAGTGAGTGGGAGGTTCAGGTAAGGGTTATGTGGAACAGACGAGGAGGTGATCCAGTGCCACGTGAAGGTTCCAACAGACAGGTGAACCAGTACCGTTGTTCAGCAACAAAGAACAATGGAAAAAAATTTCCCGGACACAACGGTGGGAGGTTACTGAACAAAACCAAAAGTTCTTGAAGACCTGATCAGTTACATTGTACCATAACACACGGCCACAGACTCCAAAGAATAAGCAACAGGAGCCGAAAACCAATGAACGAGGTGGGACTAGAAGAGATAAATGATGTGAAAAGAAACACATTATCGGAAGAGCAGGGACATCAGAGAAAGATGGAGAGAGCATTATAAAGATTTACTGAATGGAGGTGACGTAAGAGGCGATAATGCCCACTTGGAAGGGAATGAGGAGAAATGGAAAGAGGACGAGAGAGAGACTGAAGCAATGGAATGGAAATGGAGATCCCTTGCAAATTCTAAAATATTCTAAAGTTAGGTCTGAACGTGAATGAGCTGCTTATATATATATTGAGAATGAAATATACAGTTGACTTTCTAATTGCACTTAATGCAATTTATGCATTAATATGCATTGCTATTCTAAATGTAATTTATGCATGCAATAATAAAATGCAATAATAAATAAAAATGCACTTAAACTTATTTTAAAAATAAAACTATATACTGGTTTTACTTTATATATATATATATATATATATATATATATATATATATATATATATATATATATATATATATATATATATATATATATATATATATATATATATATATATATATATATATATATATACATATAGAGTTTATCTTCTAATTTTACAGCATAAGAAAAAATGTTTCTTGCATCAACTTAAATTTATATAAATCCTTCATGAAATTATTAACATTGTTTTAATAGTCAATATTGTTTAGTGCAATTTGACCACCATTATCTGCGGAAGTTACGAACAAGTAATTGTCAACTTTCAAACCCCTGAGACACTTAAGAATTCTCATGATTTCTTGTTCATATTTACCCAGAAAATATGACTACACTGTCGCTAATCTTCTATGTTAAAATAATCCCAAGAGAAATTCCATATCAGGTAAAAACATCATACATCTTACGAGCGAAAAAGAGACGTTCTTTGTAGGAGGACAAGTTGTAAATACACATGTAAGAGAGGATGAAGGTGAAGTCACACCGACGTCTGGAAATACAAGTGCAGGAAAACAGGACGGGCTCTTCGCATGGTCGTCCCCCAAGAACGCCTCGACCAGCTCTGCGCCTACCAGACCTTGAAGAAGGACATTCGACCAGACTATCAACATCGGGGAAGTAGGATTAGGAGAACACTCCTCCTGTTACACTGGGACATCTCCCCCTAGACCGACCAGCCTCGCCGACAGTGGAATTCAACTGTGAGCGACGTGTGTACCCCCATCAATTCACCGGTCTGACCAGCCCTATGGCCATGGATTGACGCGTCCACGGACCCCATCCCTACATCTCCAGTGTCAGATATTGATACTAATAATGGCTCCAAAGAGCCTCCACTCACGGGCTCACCATAGACCGTGCTACATGGAATTTTTACTCCAGTAGCTGAATCTAAAACCACAACAAACACCCGGTGAACTTGAGTGGGGAGTATGCTGAGGTAATGACACATAGGTAAACAAATAGGGGATATAATGTGGATGGTTGTAAATCAAACAGTGGATGAGGCTGTGGGATGGAAGAACTCGGTAGGGACGTTGTCGTTATCCGGTTATCTTCCTTGGTGTTATAGTTAAGATGCAGTGATGTACTGATGCTGCTAAGATACAGTGACGTAATGATGCCGTTCAGTAATGTTCTCATAAGCCACAAACGGCCTCTCAACCCTCGATGTACTGAACAACACTTTCGTTGTTCAGACAAAGATTGGTACAACAGGTGAGGACATAAATAGTGAGCCAGACAAGAATAGTGAGATAGAGTGAGACCGGGTGTATGATAGGGCATGTGAGGCTGGTAAGAATAGAGTGAGACGGGGGTCGAACCAGTGCGAATGGCAGGGAGATATGCATTGTGTTTGGTAAGAGAGGAAATGCATTAACCAAAAAGAGAGAGAGAGAGAAATGAGGCTGGTTTAGTTGAAGTGAGTGAGAAAGGGAGAGATAGAGGGAACCTAGGATAAAAAATGAATGCATGGAACAGGGGGAAAGGAGTTCATGAGCCAGAGGCGAGAGAGAGAGAGGGCTCAGGGAGGCTGAAAGGGAGTTCATGAGCCAGAGGCGAGAGAGAGAGAGAGAAGGCTCAGGGAGGCTGAAAGGGAGTTCATGAGCCAGAGGCGAGAGAGAGAGAGGGCTCAGGGAGGCTGAAAAGTGCCTTAAACCGTGGGGGGAGGAGAGGGAGTGGAGATGGGATAGAGAGAGGGGAGATGGGGAGTGATAGGGAGAGGGGAGAGGAGAGAGAGGGGAAAGCCTGGGTCGTGTTGGTGTTTGTCAGGCGAGTGTTTTGTTTATTGGTTTATTTTTGTCCTCCCTGCAAAATACAGGGGACCAGTTTTGCTGTTGTTTTATTCTCATTTTCTTCAAGTTTTTATTAGGTTATTCATTTCTTCTCTGTTTTTCTTTATTTTTTATTGTTTCTTACACACACACACACACACACACACACACACACACACGCACACACACACACACACACACACACACACACACACACACACACACACACACACACACACACACACACACACACACACACACACACACACTATCCACTCATGGCCGAGCGAACAACGCTCGGGGGTCGTAGTCCTATGACCCCGGGTTTAATTCCGAGCCCAAACAGAAACAATTGGGCTGTTTCTTTCACCTGATGTACCTATTCTCCTAGCAGTAAATAAATATCTGGAAGTTAAATAGGAGCAACAGGCTGCATCCTGGGGATGTGTGTGTGTGGGTGTGTGTGTACTCACCTAGTTGTACTCACCTAGTTGTGCTTGCGGGGGTTGAGCTCTGGCTCTTTGGTCCCGCCTCTCAACTGTCAATCAACAGGTGTACAGGTTCCTGAGCCTACTGGGCTCTATCATATCTACACTTGAAACTGTGTATGGAGTCAGCCTCCACCACATCACTTCCTAATGCATTCCATTTGTCAACCACTCTGACACTAAAAAAGTTTTTTCTAATATCTCTGTGGCTCATTTGGGCACTCAGTTTCCACCTGTGTCCCCAGGTGCGTGTGCCCCTTGTGTTAAACAGCCTGTCTTTATCAACCCTGTCATTTCCCTTGATGATCTTGAATGTGGTGATCATGTCCCCCCTAACTCTTCTGTTTTCCAACGAAGTGAGGTTTAATTCCCGTTGTTTCTCCTCGTAGCTCATACCTCTCAGCTCGGGTACTAGTCTGGTGGCAAACCTTTGAACCTTTTCCATTTTAGTCTTATGCTTGACTAGATATGGACTCCATGCTGGTGCCGCATACTCCAGGATTGGTCTGACATATGTGGTATATAATGTTCTGAAAGATTCCTTACACAAGTTTCTAACGGCCGTTCTTATGTTAGCCAACCTGGCATATGCTGCTGCTGTTATCCTCTTGATATGAGCATCAGGGGACAGGTCTGGCGTGATATCAACCCCCAGGTCTTTCTCTCTCCCGGACTCTTGAAGTATTTCATCTCCTAAGTGTGTGCGTGTGTGTGTGTGTGTGTGTGTGTGTGTGTGTGTGTGTGTGTGTGTGTGTGTGTGTGTGTGTTTACTATTTGTATCTGCAGAAACGAGTTGTTAGCTCTTGGACCCCGCCTTTGTAACCAATTATATCTACGACGATATATTTATCTCTATCACACGAAAACACACACCTCCCCATGAAAAAGCCCGTAGCAGTTGTTTAACTCCCAGGGACCTATTTACTGCTAGATGAACAGATACTAAAGTCACAAATAGTAAAATCAAAGAGTAAACACACACACACACACACACACACACACACACACACACACACACACACACACACACACACACACACACACACACACACACACACACATATTCACTAAAAGTATAATACAGAAAATGCCAGATGTGTTGATAAGATTAAGCACAAAGAGTCAAGTCAGAAAGGAGGAAACTTTTACCACACTTAAACTGAGAGGAGAGGCCGAGAGGCAAGAAGCTGGGGCCATAGTGTGAGAAAAGTTCTGATGCAACATGCCAAAGATGGAGCCAGGGTCATCATGAGAAAGTGACAGTCCTTCAAGGGTGGCTCTCTCTGACACCCGTGTATCCCTGTGTGCCAAATGTACAGACGTTGAGTCTACAAGATATCACTAATCATGGTTAAGGAAGCTGTTGAATTACTAAACAAAGTACATCAAATGACCGATCAGTGCATCACTGGGCAATGAATAAAGGACTGTAAGGAAACACATTTCAATACAGGAAATATGAAACACTAAGCTAGAGATGAGGGCTCTCAATTTACATTCCTTTCAAAGTGACTATGAGAATTAGGTGGAGGAAAACAACGGAGCGTCTATAGATTCGGAGATGTGGAATGATGGCTCACTAATCTAATGGACATCTATGATAACTTGAATGAAATCAGACAAGAAAAGGAGAGATGGACGCATATTATATTATTAGATATCAGAAAACATTTGATATCGTCCTAATGAAAGTGGCTTCTACACAAGCTTCAAACAAACAAAAATCCCAGTTAGCAGTAATGAATAGCATACCCAATTTCCTGAGAAACAGACTAAGAAAAATAGGACACAGTGAGTAACAGCGCCAAGAAAGATGTCAGAATAATGGGGAATGCCACAAATAGAGACCAACATAGACCTATGGTTGAACTCATGCTGTTTCTTGCATACAGTAAAAATGACATGACTCACGAAAGAGAAATTTCGTGTCATTCTTTGTTGAGAGTGCAAAGGTATATGTTATTTATATCAGAAGAAGCTAACACTCTAGCGAGCTCCTGGAGGACCTTGGTTATAGATACTTCCATTCTCTCACATGGAAACAAGATCATATACAAAGCGCAATGTTGGACTTTGCACTTTGTTGCACAGTTGAGCAAAGAGGATGTATTTGTTAACCACGTATGGACAGCCATTGTGCGTGTCCCGGACAGGACAGAAATTGGCTCGTTTCCTTTCACCTCACGCCACTGTTCACCTGGCAGTAAATAGGTACCCAGATACCCGGGAGTTAGTCAACTGTTGATGAGTTCCATCCTTTCAAAGAGTCAGTAGTTCGACATTGGTGGGTGGGGGGATATGACCTCGATACAAAATTAACGTATATACATACACCGGCTGCCTGTCCCATGAAAAAAACGAATTAGGGCAGGAAGTCAGCAGGAAATGCTGACAATGATGTAGATAGACATCAAGTTGCGAGTAGACTTTACAAGAGATGACATATTCCCCGTAAAGGCTTAATGAGATTTGAGTAATTACTGAATTAATAAATTCAGCAATTTAGCCGGTCACCTAAGCCTCAATATTCATTTGAGTAATGAGGCAGAGGAGAGGGATGAATAGTAGTAAATTAATAAAAGTGCATAGAGCTACATAATTGACAAGGGAAGCGGCCCCCAACCCGGAAAAATGGCAACGGACCTGGGAGTGCATATAACACCAGCCTTAATTCCTGAGCCACACTATCACAGACTACCATCAGCTTCATATGCAAGGCTCTCAGATATAACGATGGCGGCATTCAAAGGACTTCCTTACAATATTATACTCGACGTATACAAGACCATTGAAGGTCATTCAGCTCCCGCGTGGACTCCACACCTGGTACAAGATGGAAATTTAGAAGATCTGAAGAGAAGCCGGTCGGCCTAGCGGACAGCACGCTGGACTTGTGATCCTGTGGTCCTGGGTTCGATCCCAGGCGCCGGCGAGAAACAATGGGCAGAGTTTCTTTCACCCTATGCCCATGTTACCTAGCAGTAAAATAGGTACCTGGGTGTTAGCTGTTACGGGCTGATTCCTGGGGGTGGAGGCCTGGTCGAGGACCGGGCCGCGGGGACACTAAAGCCCCGAAATCATCTCAAGATAACCATCTCAAGAAGAAGCCGTAAGACAAGTACCAATAATAAGATAAATAAACCACGATCTTATGCTTAAAATGAAAACGATTGACATGAGAAGAGAGCATGACAGGGCGTGACATGATCACAAAATGCCTAATAGAAAAGGAAATTGAGTAGGTATACAGAGGCGATCTTTCTTTCAGGTGAGGGAGAATCGGAGCAAGCATGTACGAATGGAAGTTCAAAAGGCAGATGAACCAAAGGTAACCTCTGAAATATTCTCTTATTCAGTGAGGCGTGGTATACTAGGGGGGGGGGGAGACGAGGGTAAACCAGAGGTGGTGGAAGCAGCCACAATTTACAATTTTAACAGCAAGCACGACAGGGTACCGGAAAGTTGGGAGGTAAGAAGGTATTAAATGCAATAAGTTGTGGACGGAGCTGATAGAATGGCTCTTGCCAACAGAAGAAACCACGATACAAGCATACTTACATACACAAACATTCAACCATACGCACACACATATAATCGTCATTACACTCACTCACAGCAAAGGGTACAGCGCTCGTGGATAGTATCTCTAAGGACCCGGGTTCGATTCCGGCTGAGGCAGAAATAAACTGGCAGAGTTTCTTTCACCCTGATGCCCTCTGTTCACTTAGGAGTAAATAGGTACCTGGAAGTTAGACAACTGTCGCGGGCTGCATTCTGGGGATGTGTGGGTGAGAGAAATATATGTAGTAGCAGATATGAGAGCACATTAGTTCGGGAGTCAGTACATTAGACAACCGACGGTTAGAAAGGCGGGGTCCAAGAGCTAGGAGCTCGATCCTGCAGGCACAAATAGTAAATAAACAATTAGTAAATACAGACACAAACACTCACTCACACACACACGGTTCATACATACACACACACACACACACACACACACACACACACACACACACACACACACACACACAAACACTCACACACACACACACACACACGGTTCATACATACACACACACACACACACAAACACTCACACACACACACACACACACACACACACACACAAACACTCACACACACACACACACACACGGTTCATACATATTAATGGTTAAACAGAGGAGTGCTTGTTGGGGGGTAGCTACAGCAAAGACACTTAACAAAAACATGACAAAAACACACACACGGGTGAATTCAGAAAACTTTGAGCAGGAAGTTGGGAATGACTCTAGTTACGACTCTCATGATTGGGGTTTATGGCTCCATTTAGAGTTGTGACGAATTTTTGTGTTTGGCATAAGAAAGCGTTGTTGGCAGAGCATTAAGACGACCTAATGGCTTCACATAACGACGTTTACTGTACACTGCTCCGCTTGATGGTATGATAGATGAGGAATTGCTGAATTTTGTTACTAAACCTTTGTCGTACTTCACAGGTTAAAATTTAGCTCTTGCATTTGCACCTTCAAGCCACTCATATTCTCAGGCTAGTAACAGCAATGTGTAAATCTCGACTGTGTATAAAACTTCCTGAATTAAATTTTTGTAGTAGGTGTTCTGAAAATATTGAAGACTGACTTTGAATAGACAGTTCAGGAAATAGATATATGGAAGTTAATCCATATATATATTAATATTTATTTGTAGGGCTGCACCCTAAGGGGGAAATCTTGGAAGGCCTAACAGGATCCTTGTCTCCAAAGTTACATAGTGCCCTGCCGTATATGTATATATGTATATTCTTTATATGGCTCGTATATGTATACTCGTCATTAGGGTTTATATATATTTATAAGAGGAGAGGTAACCGCAGGACTCTTGGGTATTCTGCCTATAAAGATTTCACCCCCTCTTCATTTCACCCCCCCTCCTACATTCCCTACTTCCCCTTCCCTCTTCCCACTCTTCCTTCCCCTCCCTCCTTCCCATTCTTCCCACATTTCGAGCTCATTTCTTCTCCCTTTGCCCCCCCCCCTTACCTCTATTTCTCCCTACCCTCTCTTCACCCTCCTGTCTTAAACAGCAGATATTTTTTTTTTTCTCTCTCTCTCTCTCTCTCTCTCTCTCTCTCTCTCTCTCTCTCTCTCTCTCTCTCTCTCTCTCTCTCTCTCTCTCTCTCTCTCTCTCTCTCTCTCTCTCCCTCTCTCTCTCTAACAGCTAAATCATGAGCTAGCTACTACTTCCTTGTTTTAAAAAAGTCCCAGTTTAATTAGCTTGGTGAACAGGAGCACTAGCTGAAAGAAAACGTCCACAACCTATTCTATCCTGTCCGGAAATCGAACCCGTGGTACCTGATTGTAAGTCGAGAACGAAGCCAACAGTTCCACCACCACCTTCCATTACTCTCTGCTACTAACCTTAGTCTCATTTTAGCCATTACAAATCTAAGTCCCCATTTTCGCTCCATTAAAAGCCTTTGAACGAAATAATTAACGAGAATGAGAGAGCGAGTAATGTATTGCACTAAAATGGTCCTAGTCCATTCTGCAATAAACTTTGTTCCTTTTTTTTAAGAGAGGAGAAGGGGTGGAAGGGGGTCGACCATGATTGATAATAGAGTTTAGCACCTTTTGTGGACGTTCCAACTGCGCCCAAATGATTAATGAGAGCATCAGCTACAGACCGTGGGCGCCGGCCAACACCATCCCAGACTCCCGCAGCATCATGCTCCCACTGTATCTTACTCCAACTGTATCATGCTCCCACTGTATCTTACTCCAACTGTATCATGCTCCCACTGTATCTTACTCCAACTGTATCATGCTCCCACTGTATCTTACTCCAACTGTATCATGCTCCCACTGTATCTTACTCCAACTGTATCATGCTCCCACTGTATCTAGCTCCCGCTTTATCTTTTCGCCGGAGTATGGAGTGGCGATTTCTGCGCCATCTGCACTCCAACGTCCCCGGTATTTGGTACAACTTAGACAACGCCATCTGTTGGTGGTGGTGGCGTGGTATCGGTGAAAAGCTCCGGTTTCCTGCCTCAGTTAGAGAGTGAGGTCGATGATAACGACTGTAACTTGGGGTACAAAATACTCCATGTACTAGATAATAAGAAATTCACTAGAAAAATAGACATGAAAATTTGGAGAAATAATTTGGATGAGAAAGATGAAGGGGTTAAGAGTGAGAGCCGTTTTAACAGCCCGTCCTCCTAAGGTTTCCCAATGTCAAGAAAACGGTCAGTTTAAAGGGTCATTTCCTAACCTACCAGAGGACCCAAAACAGAAAACGGGACAGTACGTCACTTTCGCCAGCCGCTTCCATTTTCTAGTACGCTAATTTTTTTTTGCCTTAGGTAACGCATACGAGCGAAATGCGACGTTCTTTGTAGGAAGACAGGTTGTAGGAGGACAGGTTGTAGGAAGGACAGGTTGTAGGAGGACAGGTTGTAGGAGGACAGGTTGTAGGAAGACAGGTTGTAGGAGGACAGGTTGTAGGAAGACAGGTTGTAGGAGGACAGGTTGTAGGAGGACAGGTTGTAGGAGGACAGGTTGTAGGAGGACAGGTTGTAGGAGGACAGGTTGTAGGAGGACAGGTTGTACGAGGACAGGTTGTACGAGGACAGGTTGTAGGAAGACAGGTTGTACGAGGACAGGTTGTAGGAAGACAGGTTGTAGAAGGGCAGGTTGTAGGAGGACAGGTTGTAGGAGGACAGGTTGTACGAGGACAGGTTGTAGGAGGACAGGTTGTACGAGGACAGGTTGTACGAGGACAGGTTGTAGGAGGTCAGGCTGTAGCAGGACAGATTGTAGGAGAACAGGTTGTAGCAGGACAAGTTGTAGGAGGACAGGTTGTAGGAGGTCAGGCTGTAGCAGAACAGATTGTAGGAGAACAGGTTGTAGCAGGACAAGTTGTAGGAGGACAGGATGGTTTCACAGCCCTACTAAATAAACGCAACATTCATGCCATCTACAAGACCCAGGAACCCCCAGAACATATACCACTAAAAGGGAGAAAACATTGATCATTAACGATAGGAAAACATTAATTATTGATAACTAACAAATTAGACCTACGAACCGAGCATTGTTTGTAGGAGCACCAGGACAATTTTGAGATCTGTTGTCCTTCCCATCGGCTGATATATGTTATTTAACATATAGGATGTATACTAGTATTGTGTATCAGTAGGAACCAGTCCCTTTATCTGCCTCAACGCAGATATTGGGCAATGATATCAGGACAATGATATTGGGACACACTGGAGTGTGGTATTGCTTACAAATTATAGGACAGCCACATATATAATTATTTCCAAGTCATGTGTGACATGCAGCCAAGAAGAGAAGATGGAAATGAATGGATATCCACGGCAATTGATATCAATTGCCTCCTGGACAATTATTGCAAGGCCAATGCAATATCCTTTACTGACAACTGGTACAGGTTCCATAGCCAGTATGCAGGTAGACAGCACCATGGGTCGGTGGGGCCGAGCTGGCAGGCTGTGCGTCACGATGGGTACTGCTGGAAGATTGATGAATTGATGAAGATTAAGCCACCCAAGAGGTGGCACGGGCATGAGTAACCCGTAATGCTGGAAGATAGGGGTCTAGCTATATATAGCTGGGGAGAGGGGAAAGGTATGGGGAAGGAGAATGGGGAATTGGGGAGAGGGTTGGGGTTCAAGGGTAGGTCGGTGAATGGGGAAGGTATGGGAAGGGAACTATCAGGAGAATGCGCCAAGCCATTACTATTATATATAGCGCTTGGAAGAGAACAGGGTAAGGATTTGAGATGAGACCGGGGTCGAGAAGGGGAGGAATGATGCCCAACCACTTGTGGACAGTCGGGGATTGAACGCCGACCTGCATGTGATAGATAGTTGTTTGAAGCACGGCAAGTTGGTGCATGCTGCAGGGAGGAGTGCAACCGACAGTGATCTCTGAGTGGATGCTGCAAGGGAGGGAGGGGTAACTGAGTGATATCAGGAAGGATGGATGCTTCAAGAGGGAAAATATTCAGATATCAACATGGATGCTGCAAGAGTTGTAATGATAGTGATATCTTGGTGGAGTCATCAGGTGGAGACGGGAAGAAGGCTAAGTTAGGTAGATGAGGGTGGATGCTCTGAAAGGGAGGTGAGCCAGCAAATAATTGATATCTGGGTGGATGCTTCAGGCGCCAGACTGAGAGCAATATATGGGTGGATGCTGGAAGAGTGACGAGGAATGGCTTGGGGGGTGTTTGTGATATCTAGGTGTGGGCTGGGTTTGTTGTCCGACGTGTGAGTAGTGGTTGTTGATAGACCTCAGGATTGTGGCCACGTTGGTGAAATGGGTAGGTTGATTGGATGAAAAGTTGAAGGGTGGTTGAGGAGATGGGTGGATTAATGGATGAATGGGTGGGTGGCTTGATAGAAAATAGGGGAGGGAAAGTTGATTTATGACAGGAAATGGGTGGGGGGTGATGGATGGTTGGGGGTGGATTGATAAAAACTAGTTGGGTGAGTTGATAATGAATTGAATCCATATGATGAAATCGAACCCGCATACCTGAACTCATTATACTTTGATGAATGACTGGGTAGAATTTTTGATGAATTTGTGGATGAGTTAATGGGTTCCCAGTATTTTCCAGGCACGTTGTACCCACAGGAAATGATTAATGACAGGACAAAGGTTCAAGGGACGAATTACGATTTACCAGACGTAATGGAATACAGTTCCAGTTAATATTAAAGGCTCCTAAGTGCAACTTGAACGTGTCTCTAAAAAAATGGAATAAACTGGGGGTAAAAATGGGTTTAAAAATGGGGTGTTGACTTCCATAGCAGCCAACCACTTTGACTGGATGATAGAGCAACAGTTTCGCTTCTTGCAGGTTGGCCTGCGTTAATTCAAGTAGTTAGAAGCATTTCCCTCTTCCGTCCTGTCATAAAACCTTATCATTTTATCTTTTCTTATTGCTGAATAGTCGGAATAGCTTAGAGGTTTCTTCTGATAATTGCTTGAAGCAGATATTTCTGAGAGAGATTATGTGTTTCAGGAAACATTGGTGTCAGATGATGTAGATACTGGATACGAAATACAAAGGGAGAATGAGTAATTACAGTTACGTTTGTAACTGTAACGGAGAGGAACACATATTACAAGAAATAGGAAATAGTACAGCAAATTGTTATAATAACTAACTTGGCATCGATAATAATTCATTTACTTTCGAATTTGTTTATTATTTTATTTGGTGAGCTTCCTTATCTCTGATATCGCTTTTATCATTTATAGTTTCATATATCATTCTTCACATACATTGTTACAATTAACCATCTCCTTTCCTAAGTGCCTTTCATCTCCATCATTCATTATTCTTCTTCATTTCCCTATTCACTGTTTCTCACTCAAATCCCTCTTCTCTATAAATCTATTTTACCTCGTTTTTCCACCTCCCCCATATATCTTCGCTCTCTTTACCCTCCTTCTTAAATATATCGTAAATCACTCCATCTAATGTCCCTTCCATTATCCGTCGTTCTCTCCCTCTCTCCTTGTTTCTCAGCTCCTCTTATCTCTTCTCTTGTGTCTGGTTCATGGCTCTCTAGTGCAGCCTCCTTTCTAGGGACTCTGCTAATATCTTTCTAACAATCTATGTATATATTTTTATAACACTATCTATATTACTATCTCTCTATATATCACTATCTTTCTTTACATATCTATGGTTAGCATTTTCTCAACTCTCTCTCTCTCTCTCTCTCTCTCTCTCTCTCTCTCTCTCTCTCTCTCTCTCTCTCTCTCTCTCTCTCTCTCTCTCTCTCTCTCTCTCTCTCTCTCTCTCTCTCATTCTCTCTCTTCCTTCCACTTGTGCCTTTACTCTATATCAATTTGTTTTCACCCCTTCCCTTTCTTCTATCTGTCTCCCTATCCGTTCTTTCTCTTCCGCATTCTCACCTCCAAAACCCCCAGTTTCACGTTTCAGTGTTATTTCCTTTCCATATTCACCTCTCATCCTTTATCATTTTCTTGTCCTCTTTTCTTGTGCTTTACTCCCTCACCCGCTTTCCCACTTCTCTCCATCCCTATCCCTCCTATCCTATCCCCGACTCTTTGCATCCCCCCCCCCCCTGCAACGTTGGCTCGGATCTTTGTAATTATACAAAGGCTAAGTTAATGCTGCACATCCTCGCTGGTAATCGTTGCTAGACTGATCTTTTAATGAGTGATAACGACCCTTCGTGCTAGTTAGTACCACACACAAGTGGCTGGATTTTTTCTCTCTCTCGCAGGAACATATAACAGTCTGGGGAAGATTATAGCTGGTATCTTTGCTTCAGTCGTGAGCCACAGCTTCAAGCTGCGTCGCCAGCTGTAGCTTAAAGTTTAAACAGGATCTGTGGGAGTTGGTAGAGACGTCGTCTGTGTGATTAAAACTGGAACTTTGACAGTGTAAAATTAAACTGGAGGATTAGATTGGATCTTTTGGTGTTTTACATTGGTCAGGAAGGTTTGGATTGTAAATCTGTGTTGGAATATTAAAGAAAAACTCTAAATGTGTAAAGCTAAACTGCCCACGAAAATGGATTTATGACTGACTTTGATATAAAAAAATTGGAATTTTGGCTACAGAGATCTAAAAATTCACGATGAGTCTGGAAACTTATGAGTGCAAAAATTAAACTTTATGTCATAGTGTAATAGATTAAACTTAACATTGAATTACAGAACATGTAGTTGCATTTTTCCGTGTGGCAGATTAACTACAACAAAATTTATGCTCTAAGATTAGTTAGGCTCTCTGAGCTTATTGTATTAAAAAATAAACTTTAACGTAGTTAATTTAACCTCATTTTAAGAGAGGCTGTTAAACTGGAACTTTTAACAACGTGAGATAACACTGAAAGACATACCTGAAAATCATGACATATAAAATGTAAATACCTTCCGGGGGCCTCGTAGCCTGGTGGATAGCGCGTAGGACTCGTAATTCTGTGGCGCGGGTTCGATTCCCGCACGAGGCAAAAACAAATGGGCAAAGTTTCTTTCACCCTGAATGCCCCTGTTACCTAGCAGTAAATAGGTACCTGGGAGTTAGTCAGCTGTCACGGGCTGCTTCCTGGGGGTGGAGGCCTGGTCGAGGACCGGGCCGCGGGGACACTAAAGCCCCGAAATCATCTCAAGATAACCTCAAGATAACCTTTCCCACAGATCTTTGTTGGGTTCGTTACTTAAATTCCAAGTACTTACATTCTGTCTATTTTTACTTAAATAACGGTAAATTAACTGTAGATTGGGACTTTGTAATGTAAGTTGAAGAGTTGCATTATGGAAGGAAACTGTAGTCTTCGAGGTTGAGAGAATCGACCTTCGTGCTGGAAGATGAGGTATAGGTAGTTGGAAAGTAAGTTAATGACTGTGTCAGGGCAAACAGCGAGTAAGCGACAGTAAGAAAAACACAGACAGATAGACAGAGGAAGAGACAGACAGACGGAGAGACTGAGACCGACAGGCAAAGATAGGAAGAGAAGGAAGAAGGAGGGAGAGGCGAATATTTGATGAGAGAGAAGTAGAGAGGGATGAGGTAGTGGAAGTAGGTGGAAGAAGTGAGAACTGAGAGAAAAGAAGATTGGTTGAGATGATGATAGCTGGTAGATGGAGAGAAGGTAGATGTTAGGGGGGGGGAAGGGGGTAGAAGATGGTAGAGGGAGAGATAGGGAGGAGAGTGAATGAGACGGGGAAAGGAAAGTAAAGGAAATGAGAGGAGAAGGTGAGAAATTAGAAGAGAGATAAAGAGGATTAAGAAAGAAACGAAAGTGAAGTGGGGAAGGTAGAAACTATCAGGAGAAAGGGCCAAGCCATTACGACTATATAGCACTTGGAAGGGGTCTCCCCTGTGAGGAAGGGGTCTCCCCTGTGAGGAAGGGGTCTCCCCTGTGAGGAAGGGGTCTCCCCTGTGAATGGTGGGGGATAGACCAAGGTGCAGGAAGATGAGAGGAGAGGTGAGAAAAGGTGGAGAGGGGAGGAGAGAGGCGAGAGGTGTAAGAGAAGGAGAGTGGGAAGGATGCTGAGGAAGAGATAGGGAAGAAATATTAGAGAGAAGAGAGAGACGAAGAGGGGAAGAGGAGAGTAGACATGTGAGGGATGAGGGGGAGAAAGATGGAAAGGGAGGGGTAAGAGATGGGAAGAGAATGGAGATGAAGAAAGAGATATGAGAGAGTGAAAGATTTTGAGAAAAGAGGGATTGTATACAATTGTACACAGATTGAAGATTGTATACAACAATGCCCACATTGGTGTATACGATCTTCAGAACACACTGTATTCATCGTTTTATACGTCTACATACCATCTACAGTCCTCACCATCCTGTGTATCTCCCACCTATACACTCTCCCCATGACCTTCCAAATATACTCCCCATCTCCTCCTTCCCTGCCCACACACGCCCTTCCTTCATGTCTACCCTCCCGGCCCACACACCCACTACCTATTTATAGAATATCACATCTGAATTCAGTATTATATAAACATATAAAAGTCTATTGACTTGTGGCTGAATATTTAACATCGAGAGACCTCTTAAAGAACGCGGCTTTAGGGTCATGCCCTTCAGGGGGGACACTGAGCTGAACGCAACCCGCCAAACACACACCGAAACTACGACGTTGCTACAACGTTCGAACAAGTTTTAACACCTCCTAACCAGTTATAACAACCAATATATCAAGTTCTAACAACGTTCTAATACGTCATAAACACGTTAAGCCAAGATGTAACAACTTTATTACAAGTTGTAACAAGCGGAAAATAGAGACAGTTTCGGTTTGTGTTTCCAGGGAACCTACCTATGATGGTTCCAAACACACATACTCGCATAGATGTGGATGAGTGAGTAGGCACACCATAAAATCTATCTTATTGAGACTGGGATAAAAGAGAGGGGGGTTATCTGTTTGCTCATTATATACGTCTGTTTATTTAAAATTATAATATATTTTAAAGTAACTGTGTTTTCCCCATCAAGTAATATGCATTAAGACAATAAGGTTACAATCAGTTAAGTGCCTCACTGTAATCTTTATGCATGATATACACAAATCTCTAATGCTGGCATATTATATTTATTTGTTATTCACTATTTTGAATAATAATTGAAACTCAATGTCCATCAATAATCACTAATGTAATAATTCTGTGCGTAGATTAAATCCTTATCATGAAAGCCCTGAAAATGAAAAATAATAAACTCAGGTCAAACTAATTATAATTTCAATTAATTGCTTATCAATTTGTTCATCATCTGTGACACAGTCTAAAAATGCACAATTATATATATATATATATATATATATATATATATATATATATATATATATATATATATATATATATATATATATATATATATATATATATATATATATATATATATGCAATTGACGATCACAAAACACTGATCATTTTATGCGGAAAATCCACAGAGAAATATGAAATGAGGTGAACGTTTCGGCTTTGTTAAAGCCTTTGTCAACACCAGACTGACTAAGGAGAAGGAAGAAGGGGGATATATAGGCCGACACCTGACCAACCCAACCCTAAGGTTGGTCAGGTGTAATTAACCAAAAACAGGTATAGCTTAGCTTAGAATGGTCAAAGAGGATTAAGCGGTCAGAGAATAAGGATGAAAGATTAAAGAAAAGCCTCATGAACACACAATATATGAATATACAAGGGAAGGGTTGGTCAGGTGTCGGCCTATATATCCTCCCCCTTCTCCCTTCTCCTTAGTCAGTGTGGTGTTGACAAAGGCTTTAACAAAGCCGAAACGTTCACCTCATTTCATATTTCTCTGTGGATTTTCCGCATAAAATGATCAGTGTTTTGTGATCGTCAATTGCATATATATATATATATATATATATATATATATATATATATATATATATATATATATATATATATATATATATATATATATATGTGTGTGTGTGTGTGTGTGTGTGTGTGTGTGTGTTTCCATTCCATACCCCCCCCCCCCTCGTCTCATCCCAAATCTTTACCCCTTCCAAGTGTTATATAGTCGTAATGGCTTGGTGCTTTCCCCTGAAAATTCCCTCCTCCTGGAGTGGGTTGCAGAGGTCCGTCGCATCTGCACTTTTCTGAGCAATAAATTCCATCGTCTCATTTGTTGTCTTCCCTTTCTGTTCTCTCCCACAGTGGATTTCACACGGAAAAATCCCTCTCCTTAATAATGTATGTATAGTCCCCACTCTGAACCAGCAGAGAGAGAGAGAGAGAGAGAGAGAGAGAGAGAGAGAGAGAGAGAGAGAGAGAGAGAGAGAGAGGAGAGAGAGAAAGTGTGCTAGCTCCCGCCAGCGCACACATCACAGCACCGCCTCACCTTCCCTGTACATCATGCCTGCTATAACTCACCATCAGTGACGGGGGATCCTTTGATTATTCCGCGAGGTATTTAGGGTCACCTCGTAACTCACGTTTAAGCTTCAGCGTCAAGCTGTGAGCTTGACGTACGACCTTTCTACGCCTCAGATTGGTCCTACTTATCCTGCCATTTTAACAGGCCCATACTGCCTCATGCCATATATTGTTTTTTTAATTATTGCTATAAACTTAATGAGGCTTATCTCATAGTTAGATTTAATTAATACCGTCATAAAACACTTGCTGAAACGGCCGCTTTGTAATTCCTTCTGCATACATTTTGTGGGGATTTGATAATGAATATAAATGTAGTTTTGTGTGAACTACCATGGGGCAAAATTTATACTTTTTTGTCGACTTGATGCGACGCGAATGGCCAAAAATTTGCACTCAATTTTGAAGGGCTTGTCGACAGATTTTCCTCGTCGGGTTTCAGATCAACAGATGCACGAAGAGAGACGGTTCGTAACACATAATTGGCAAGAACAAATGAACAAATTCACAAGGGCCGTGACGTGGATTCGAACCTGCGTCCGGGAGTATCCCAGATATAATGGCAAGATCTTGTAATATGCGGAACACAAGATCAGGTGGAACTATTTTCTGGGGTTATAGATGAGTGTAAGCATTAGTCCCCGAGCTCCAAAGTGCGTTTAGAACACTTAAGGATGCATGTTCCTTTAGACCACAAGGAAGCCTGTATCTTTACAGCACAAGGAAGCCTGTATCTTTGAAGCTCAAGGAAGCCTGTATCTTTGAAGCCCATGGAAGCCTGTATCTTTGAAGCACAAGGAGACCTATATTATACTGGAGTTATAACAGAATGAGAGACAAAGAGACAGATAGATTAATATAGAAAGACAAGATAGACAGACACAGACAGAAAGACAGCGATAGATGGACTGAGAAACATTCAGACATACAGGTTTGGATGGACGACATCCTAAAATAATAATCTTAATCCGTCAGTAGTGTTTGATTTTTCAATCACCTTCTGTTTATTTTGTTATGCTGATATGAAGCTGATATAATATTTTGTTAAATGAAAAGATTTATATAAATAATATTTTCAACATTTAGTCTTCAAGATCTTGAGTATCAATACCTTAAACGGAAATTTTATTACTACGAGGTACATTGACACCCAAAGTGTCATGGATCAATTGCTTTACAACTAAAATAAAAAACAATATATTTAGATCAAGATAATAACCGCACTTGATAAACACGTTAGTTCCATAATTCCAGTTGACTATGGAAACATTTTGTGAATTTCCTCTCTTTCTAAGGAGCTCTGACTTTTACCGCACTCTAACTCTAAATTTTCATCACTACATTAGCAGAAACTGGCCTGTCTCTAAACTCCCCTCGAACCTACTTTGCATCATTTGGAAGCAATTTGAATAGAATCCAACATGCGTAAAGATCTGATAGCCGGGGCTAGAAGATAAAAATATTCACCAAAACACCCATTAAGTCCATTCATTAGCAGCCTCTTAGAGTCATAATCTAGAGACCAGTTAGAATTAAGACAATAGTTTGCTTAGTCTCAGCCGTAAACATCTCGAGCACAATGCACATACAAGAGCACCTTAAGCTCTTCCAATTTGCGGGTTACTTAGTCAGAAGCTGTTTCTGGAGAACAATGTTTCCCTAAGATAATATTACATGTAGGCAAGGATAGTGTTTCCTTCTTGGTTCCTGATCTTCTCCCTCAAGAGACTAAATCCATTACTGTGATATGTATTCCTTACTGGAATACATACCAATTATTGACTGAACTTATAAATATGTTTTGGTTGTGTTGGCAATTATTTGTGTTTGCAGCAACTGGCTGGAGCATAAAGACTATTGTTAAATGTGCTCCTCATTGTAAACAGTGACCATAGTGGGAGTTAATGCTCCAGATGCCCTCCACGTTTACGAACGAAAAACACTTACATATGACTTACAACTACTTTCGAACAGAGCTTCGCTCACTTCCTCACTATCTTTCTCTCTCTGCTTTCTGCTGTTCCGTTATTTCGGAAGTTGCTCCACGCCCTTTTGTTCCTTTCCATTGCTTCCATACATGCCCTATTAAGCCATGGATTCCTGTTTTGCTTCTCGTTTTGTGTCTTTTGGGCCAGGATAAAATGGTTTACTGCCTCTTAACACTTTTGGGTAACATAGTCCATCATGTCTTGTAGAATCTTAGTTCTGAGTTCTGTGTCCCATGGTATTTCTCTTAGGAATTTTCTCATCTCATAATTTCCCTTTCGATAGCCAGCCCCTTGTTTTCTAGTTATTTTTTTTTTTTTTTTGGGGGGAGGGATTACTCCTAGCTCTACCAGGTACTCAAATATCAGTATACAGTTCACTGATCCCCCAGGGGGCTTCCTGCTTAACTTCCCTTATATCCCACTCATTTAGGGTGAATATCACGTCAAGCATTGCAGGTTTATCTTCTCTCACACTTGTCGGTCCCTTGATGTGTTGGGTTAGAATGTTTATTGTTGCCTGTGTGTGTGTGTGTGTGTGTGTGTGTGTGTGTCCGCGTGTGCGTGTGTTACAATACCGTGGCTGAAAATTATACACCCATTCCATACTTCTGAAAATCAGAGAAGCGACGGTTTTTCGCTCCGTCTTGGACCCATAATCAAGTCGCATCACACGAGTTTATAATCGTGCTGGACGGAGTGAAACAGGCACCACACCTTTCAGATTTAAAAGTGTTACATGACGCTATCTGTTGATAACTCTCACTTTTTTCTCATGACATCTCAACTCATTCTGGTCGTCCGCCTCCTTGTCCTCATGTTCCTGCTCCTCCTCCTCCTGTCCCCTCCAAGACTGGATGTGCCAGTAGCCACTCCCACCTTTGCGTTTACGGTTGATATGTTGTTGGTGTGTCAGAGGTAGTGAGCATACGACGCTGCAATCCATACCTGTCACCAATATTATTGCTGCCCACCACCCTCTCTCGCCTCTCTCGGGTATATTAGTGCTCAACGATTGAATGTGTGTTTCTATTATAGTAACCACGAATATCCACATAGCAGTAACCACGAATATCCACATAGCAGTAACCACGAATATCCACATAGCAGTAACCACGAATATCCACATAGCAGTAACCACGAATATCCGCATAGCAGTCATCACGAATATCTGTTTAGAGCTTTGTAACTCGCGTGAACACCTGCACGAACAAAGGAGGTCGCGTGCAGTCGTACACATCAATATAATACGATAATTACCAGGGGTTCCCTCGTGGCTAGTTAAGGAAGGGACACATTCCCCTGAACAAGTGACATTAGGTTTTGTTGCGCATGTAATCAGCTTACCTAAACCTGTTATTTGAGGGAGGAATGATTAATGCGTATGGCCAAGCTGAGTGAGAAGGTTTAAGGGAAGAAAGGAGGGCGGGAGAGCTTAATGGCAAGATGGAGAGGAGGAGAAATAAGGGGGAATGGAAAGGAAGGGAATGGCAGAGAGTGGAATAGGAGAGAGAAGAAAGGTGGAAGGGTATTTTGAGAAGGTATGGAGGAAACGAGGGTGATATGACATGGTAACCAAGGTTTACCTAGGGTAAGGGTAAACTCTTACCCAAGAGTTAAAAAGGAAACTCACTATCTGTTTACTGTTGTACATAACCGGAGCAAATCATTGTATACAACTCGAATTGCTATTAACAATATTTACAAGTTACAGGGACATATATATATATATATATATATATATATTTATATATATATATATATATATTTATATATATATATATATATATATATATATATATATATATATATATATATATATATATATATATATATATATATATATATATATATATATATATACATATAAGTGCTGCCAACAAGCAGGAAGTAAACTCATCTAGTACCAACATTACATATACTTCATTCTTCTTTAATTAGACTAATCTCCATTATAACCACACAATAAGATGGTAATTATTCCTGTCTGAACATACTCAGATGTTCACTCCAGGTTAAATATATAATATTAGAAGTTAATAATACTTTATACCCATGACAAGGGTTGGTAGCTCTGGGCTACGTCAGCAACTGACACACACACAAAAAGACACACACACGCATACATACACACAAAGGCACACACATGCACACATACACATAAAAACACATTCACGAACTAACTCTTCGCCGGCGGGGGGATACGAACAAACTTGGGCTACTTATAATACAGGAGACACAAGTAATTAACACATTAAACATAATGGAAGAATACTTAAAGATCATTTATTTTCGGAATTTATATGGTCTTAAATGAATAGTCGATACCGTGAGTGAATGAAACATTTATATAAATTTAGGGGCCTAATGTATAACTAGGGAATTGATATGCATTGACATGGTCATAGCAGAAGGGATGGTTAGAGAGATTAGGAAGAGAAGAGAGAAAACGAATCGTTTAGAGAAGAGAGAGAACAAAGCGTTTAGAGAAGAGAGAGGACAAAGCGTTTAGAAAAGAGAAAACAAAGGGTTCAGACAAGGAAAGGAGAGTGTAGAGAAGGGAATGGAAAGAGTGGGGTTTAAATAATATAGAAGAGTAAATTCTAATAAAGGGGAAAGGGGTACGAATGGCAGTGAGAGAAAGAGTGGACAGAGAAGAAGAAAAAAAAGAAAACTAGACAAATGAATAACCATAAACAGCAGGAGGGGAAAAAAAGACAAGACAACTCTTACAAAAAGAGTTACACAATACCTTTGTGTGTTAATACACAGAATTAGCTTAGCCAGGCAGAGGGAGGTGCGTGACTCTTGGACAATTGTTAGATGCAGCGAGGAGTAATAATTTGTTACTGTGATGAACCTTGCTTGTCTCGCGTCTCGTGATACAGTGGAATTTGTGTGGTAGTGAAATTCGTATAATATTTCTAATATTTCATCGGTATGGTTGAGAATATATATATATATATATATATATATATATATATATATATATATATATATATATATATATATATATATATATATATATATATATATATATATATATATATATATTTATAGTGCACAACCACTTGCGTCAATGGGAATGGTGCAAGTGGATGCACCACTTTCGCAAAGGGGTTGCGAGTGTGTGTGTGTGTGTGCAAGGGGATTACCCAGCTGTTTGGTACAATGAATACACCTAACACGGGTTAGCTGTTAGGTTAGGTTCACTACAAATGAGTGTAGTGAAGAGCCATACCACAATCACTGAAGAATTGAGAGAGAACAGCTTCTGGAAGCAGTTTAGAATTGCTTCCTTAGGCACCGTGTAAAAGTTGGCCCAAACAGGGCTAACAGTGGACAAGTCCAAGTACCAACTAACATGGGGACATATATAATGAGGATTGAATAGGATGTGAGGGGGTAGTGAAAACTTATATAGTAAATAAGGTTCAAAACAAAAAAATTAACAGTTTTAAGAAAATAATATTTAATAAGGTCTCAATTTCTCTCCAAGATTAAGAGATTGACGCAGAATTTAATACAAGTAAACTGCGTAGCTTGAAACAACACGGAAGGTTAAAGGTCGCCGGGAAAAAAAGTAAACTCCAAAGGATGTAATCTTTAACTTCTGCGGAAGATTGGAAACCCTCCCAGCACCCAGCTGGGAGATCGTATCTAACGCAATAAATGCAGCGAACTTATTTTCTTCAAAGTGTCTCTGGCTGGATCCGTGTAACGAGTGAGATGGTCCAAGTGGAAAACAGACGGAGCAAAATCATTAAGAGATCGAGTGCCAGAGACCAAGACGCTGCCACTATTATCAATCTCGTGAACCCCACAAGTCCGATTCTGCCTCCTAGGCATGGAATTGATGCTATTGTCTCCCCCCCCCTCTCTCTCTCTCTCTCTCTCTCTCTCTCTCTCTCTCTCTCTCTCTCTCTCTCTCTCTCTCTCTCTCTCCCTCTCCCTCTCCCTCTCTCTCTCTCTCTCTCTCTCTCTCTCTCTCTCTCTCTCTCTCTCTCTCTCTCTCTCTCTCTCTGTCTCTGTCTCTCTCTCTCTCTCTCTCTCTCTCTCTCTCTCTCTCTCTCTCTCTCTCTCTCTCTCTCTCTCTCTCTCTCTCTCTCTCTCTCTCTCTCTCCTCTCCCTCTCTCTCTCTCTCTCTCTCTCTCTCTCTCTCTCTCTCTCTCTCTCTCTCTCTCTCTCTCTCTCTCTCTCTCTCTCTGTCTCTGTCTCTCTCTCTCTCTCTCTTTCCCTCTCTCTCTCTCTCTCTCTCTCTCTCTCTCTCTCTCTCTCTCTCTCTCTCTCTCTCTCTCTCTCTCTCTCTCTCTCTCTCTCTCTCTCTCTCTTTCTCTTTCACTCTGTCTCGAACCCTCTCCCACCGTGCCATCTCTTTCGCCCACTACTCCATCTTCCTTACCCTTTCCTTCTTATACTACCTCCTTCATCCCAGTCTTCTCCCTCTTCTCCTTCTTTGTATTTCTTCAAACATGCACTTTGCTAAAGTATTTTTCTAAACAGTGTAAATTATGGCTTTCACTTCTACAATTTTCGTGCATAGAATGTGGAACTACACGAACTGAGGGACTAGATAGACAAATGGTCTTTAGAGTTCACCATCAATAAATGCAAGGAAATGAAGATGAGGGAAAAGGGAAAATAGCCACCAGAAGGTATGTACACCATAAGGAAAAGGCACCCAAGGGAATCGAAAAGATAAAAGTATTTGGGAGAGGATATAAGTCCAACGTTCACATTGGGGGAACACATAAACAAAATAATGTCAGCAGTATATGAGAAGCTGGAAAATATTAGAGCAATATTTGCAAAAATCTACATAAGGAGTCTTTCAAGACAATATATATTGTCAGACCTTTACTGTTGTATACAACAGTAAAGGTGAAGGCCGAAAGTTTTCAAGCACAACACGAAAAGGTCAAAGGAATTCTATCTCGCACCCCCAAGAGGAGAGAATAAACCAAGGAGACATATGATATCGACATGCAAGATACATAAGTTACTTGACAAGGTGCACAAGGATAGACTTCTACAATTAAGAAAAAGTATGATAACAGGACATATGTGGATGCTGAAAATAGAACTTATTCTAAGAAGTGTACAGACTCCTTCATTCTTTGTACATATGGGTAGCAATTTTAGTTCAGTGAAAAAAGAAGTTGTCAAAACCACCTCCATCCACGTCTTTCAAGATTGAATAAAGAATACACAGTCATTGTTAGGTAAACGCTGTCAGATATTTACTGTATCTTTGTAATACACACTCGTTAATACACCACTGTAGTGAGCTGTATACACCCTTACAGCATGTCCCTGTCTGCTCCATACAGTTGCTCCTCCCTCTATAGTACACACCTGTCGATACCACACCTGTCAGTCATACATCTTAATAATACTCACCCGTCTGAAATACCAACCCAACACTGAAATCAGAAGACACTACAACACCTGGCACCAACCTCCTCTTGTGCCTAACAAGCCAATATCAGCTCTTATTTACCTCTCGCTTCTATATCTCTCTCCCCTTCTCCTATTCCTCTTGTCTTGATTCATATATCTATAGTATACGACGATAACTACCACCCCTCCTGCCCCCTCACACTCTCTCCCATGTGTGTCGTACATCTGCCTTGGTCAGATGACACGAAACCACCACTACACCCCACCCCTTCTTTCTCTCTCTCTCTTGCAATATACAACCCCTTTGTGTATACCATAACACAACCCTTTACCATGTCGTATTTCTTACAACCTCCCTTTTTTATAGCTTGTGTATATTGTACTACCACTTCCCCTTCATCTATATCGTTCGCTTGTCGTATGTAAAATCGAACTTGAAATTTGCTTTGATCTTGAAAACTTATGTATGTGTTCCACAAGGTGGAATATGTATGTATGTATGTATGTATGTATGTATGTATGTATGTATGTATGTATGTATGTATGTATGTATGTATGTATGTATGTATTCCACCACAACAGCTCCCCACCCTTCCGGTCATCTCTATCATACACTTTTTACTGTGTATTTCATTCCACATTCACCCCTCACCTGTCTCATACCTATCCCCTTTGTATATCATACCACATCCTTCGTATGGTATACAGGAGCTCTTCCTTACCTCTCGTAAATTGCCTTGGGAGTATACTCGCCTCAACCATCCCTTCTATCCACCCTACACCCTTACGGTGATCTTCCACTCACCCTATACACCCTTACCCTGAATATGTACCCTGGAAACACAAATCGTAACTGTCTCTATTTTCCGCTTGTTACACCTTGTAATAAAGTTGTTACATCTTGGCTTAACGTGTTTATGACGTATTAGAACGTTGTTACAACTTGCTATGTTGGTTGTTATAACTGGTTAGGAGGTGTTAAAACTTGTTCGAACGTTGTACCAACGTCGTAGTTTCGGTATGTGTTTGGCGGGTATCACGTTATCCTTCCGTCCCTTCACAAATTCTTTGACCCTGTGAAGGCTGAAACTTTATTTAGTATTTAATTGTGGTGTTTAAATTACTGTTTCATCATACAGTATACACCAAACACATATTATAACAACAGCCGTAACTGCTCAAGGGATAGCACATTACCATATCTTGATTGCATTATGCAACTCCCCCTTTCCTCTGTGACTCGGTTATACACATACACTTTGTATTAATATACGCTCCAACTCGGGTCATACCTTATCTGTCTGATGCATCCATGTGTATTCTATACAGCATACTGTGTCACTTGTCAGGTACATCCACGACCGGTAAGACAATATACCACCTTTGTACTCTTCAACAGACTAGTGTATTTCACTACAGCTGCACTTCAAACGGTTGGATTCTACAATATACCACCTTTGTATTCTTCAACAGGGGAGTGTATTTCACAACATCTGCACTTCAGACCGTTGGATTCCACAATGCTGGTATACGACTACACATTACTTAACACTCTTGAAGTCCACAATGCAGTTCCTCGGGTGCTTGTATTCCACAATATAGCACCTCATAAACTTACAGTCCACCACGGCTCTCTGCACGTATATTTACATATCGTAAAATAGGTTCAATTGGATATTTGTTTTGCATTTTACGTAGCGTGAATAGCACATCCTCACAAATCCCGTGACACCCACACCAATTCCTTGTATTCTGACATGCAGTACACCGGACCTTTGTATTTTATCGCACCTCAGTCAAAATGATTGTATTCCTCCACTCAGCGCACCTGACGGCTGTATTTCACCGTGTGAAGGAATTATTCAAGTAAGTGACTTTAGAAGTGTCTCATTTGCTTCTAAATCTTGGCGCTGTGTGTGTGTGAGTGTGTGTGTGTGTGTGTGTGTGTGTGTGTGTGTGTGTGTGTGTGTGTGTGTGTGTGTGTGTGTGTGTGTGTGTGTGTGTGTGTGTCTTCACTTCCCTAACCAAAAAAAGTAGCAAAAAGCAAGAAACTTTGTCCAGTAATGTACAGATTAAAAGTGAGAATTTACATGATCAAAATGCAGGTCATAAATGGAGCAGAAACCCATGAACAAATATACTAGGATATTATGTGCATGTTAATGATTGTGTACAAAATAGCATAAACTGCCAGACCTGCAGAAATGCATTTGCTAGTAGAAATGTACTACATACTAGCAGTAGTGTACAGGCCAGCAGCAATAAACAGATTATCAGTAATATAAACACCAGAATTGATGTACACATGAGCAGTGATGTACACATGAGCAGTGATGTACACATGAGCAGTGATGTACACATGAGCAGTGATGTACAGCCTAGCAGCAAGGTTCAGGCCAGAAGAAACAAACAGGAGTACAATGTATAGTATACATAACTACTGGCCTACTCTATAGGCCAGTAGTTATGTACGTGCATGTATAATCCCTAGAGCAATAATGATATATATAAAATGTGACAAGTAAATATTTATATAAAGGCCCATTTTAATATTCCATCAAACATACTCGCCAGAAGTAGTAATTTGTTCCAGTTTAGTAATCACGTGGAAAATACACTAGACAAGAGTCATCTATTTTGTCACGTAACTGCTGTTAGTAACATAAATAAATAAAAACAAAAGCTGAGGCTTCTCAGATTAAGTAATAAATTAATAATATATATATTTTTTTGTTCTGTTGTTAAGGCGTTTAAGATTACTCTCCTCGTGTAATAATCATGAAAACTACAAATGTTTTCAAAGTTACTTTTCTTAGTTACAAAGTTACAAAGTTATTTTTACTTTTTTTATTGTAGTAACTTTTTTTGTTCTAATTCCACAATTTAATTCTAGACTCTCGTAATACATCAACCTTTTTTTTTATTCTTAGTACAGGGGGTTTTAGCTCAAAACTTAAGAGCTAAAATTCTATTGAGGTCAGAATTTAACTGAGAATTAATCACCTTACAGTCCAAAAGCCCTTTCAAAATCACCTTTTTTCCCCTCCTCCTTATAAGCAGGTCTATGTGAACTTAAAAGGCTTTTGATAGGTTACAAGTCTTTACAGCACAACACTTTAAAGTATAAATCGTTTCTAAAAACAAAAATGGCTTTCATGTGAACACAGTTATTTTCCAAGGCCAGATTTTTGACAGGAAAGTTAGGATGGACATGTCAGGTTAATGTTAAGAGCATGGGGCTTACAGCATCTTGAGATGATTTCGGGGCTTTAGTGTCCCCGCGGCCCGGTCCTCGACCAGGCCTCCACCCCCAGGAAGCAGCCCGTGACAACTGACTAACACCCAGGTACCTATTTTACTGCCAGGTAACAGGGGCATAGGGTGAAAGAAACTCTGCCCATTGTTTCTCGCCGGCACCTGGGATCGAACCCAGGACCACAGGATCACAAGTCCCGCGTGCTGTCCGCTCGGCCGACCGGCTCCCTTGCATGCAGGATGGAGCATGGAGCATAAGAATTTTCAGTCACTGAGGCGCCTGTAAGCTAACCATTTAAAAACCAAAAAGAACTTGAGGGCGTGTCACTGACAAGTCCGAGAAGACTGGTAACCATTGAGACTGGAAACTGGGACCAATCATTGAAGTTGATTCACCAAGAAACAGACATTGACAATTGATGAATCTGTGAACTACCCATTAAGGAATCTCGAAGCTAATAACTAACTTTTGAGATAATAGATTGATATAATAGGCTCCTCAATAGACTAACTATTGACGAGTCTGAGAACAGAATGTAACTGCTTAAGAACCCTGGAAAGTAATCATATAGGAGCCTCAAGACAAACGATTAATGTTTCATTCACTTTTCACTTGCCCAACCACTTGGGCTGGATGATAGAGCGACGGTCTAGCTCCATTGCAAGTCGGCGTTCAATCCCCGATCATCCACAAGTGGTTGAGCGCCATTCATTTCCCCCCGTCCCATCCCAAATCCTTGCCCCTTCCAAGTGCTATATAGTCGCAATGGCTTGGCTCTTTTCCTCCCTGATAATTCCCTTCCCTTTTCCCTTGAATCATCGGAGCCTCGAACGATAGACAGCAAAAGTGGTAGCCCGCAGCTCTAACCCTTACCCCACTTTTTATATAAAAATGAAGACGCTCATAGAACATACCATTCATGGGGAATGGGGGACTAACCATATCTACACTATAATTACCATAGTGTGGTAGCAGGTCACCCGCTGCCTTCCGGATATTGCCACATGTATAATTCACAGGTGAGAGTACACAGACTGCCTTTCAACTACCAGGGTGCTCCTCAAATATTCACTCACATTAGGAGAGCTCGGTCGTTATTAAGTCATGACCGAGGAAGACTGAAACACCCCTGTCACATTGTGTATTGGTATGGGCGATCGGGTATGTGAGGACCAGCGGTAATTAAATAATGGCCCGTTTGATCCTGGGATCAATCCTAGTGTTAGTTTCTGTAACAGTGGGGGTACAGAGCTAAGGGTGCTCTCCTGGTGTCAACTGGTGCTTCAGATGCCAGGGGCCAGATCTTGAAGCAGCCAATGCAAGCACTTACGAACGTGTACATCTTTTCTCAATCTTTGACGACTTTAGTTACATTTATTAAACAGTTTAAAAGCATGAAAACTTGCCAATCAACTGTTGTTATTGATATAAACAGCCTCCTGGTGCTTCGGAGCTCATTAACTGTTTAATAATTGTAAGCAAAGCCGCCAAACATTGAGAAAAGATGGACAAGTTCGTAAGTGCTTGGGTAACTGCTTCGTGAATCTGGCTCTAGGTACTGTGAGAGTTCTTTTGTCAGAAAATTACGTACAAAAAAAACTAAAAGTTGATTTAATTATTTACATAATTTCCTTGCAATCAAATAAACAAAAACAAAAAAATTAAAGGAACCTAAATATTTTGTAAGGATAACAAGGAAACAAATTAGACCTAACGCAGTTCCAACGACAAGACACCAAATAAAGCTTAGGAATTAAGGAGCAATAAAGCTTTGCTTGCTGCTTGCTATAAAAGCTTTGCTTGCTGACTTCACTCCATTAACAGAAGGCCAACTAGCTTTTGTAGCTCTGAGATGATCGCATTCAATCCCTGTGCAACTTTTTATTTCAGTTTTACGGGAATCAGTTACCAGTTTTCATAGATTTTTTAAAGTCTATGAAATACCCAATTAGCGCAGCTAAATTATCAACATCTCTCTTCAGCTTTATGCGTTTTGATATTTTTTGCATGATAAATCTTTAATCGTCGTCTGTCTTCTTAATTCGGTCTTGTATCGTAAACATCACATTCCTCAGGATTCCCAGGAAGTCTTGGATATTTTTCCGTCATATTGTGTGTACGAATCATCATTAATTCAGAATGTGTAATGGAGGTCGAGTCGTTTATTTTTGTCGTGTCTCAAAAGACGTTGAAGGAGGAAAATGACTGAAGGATAAAATCTTAGGAAATGACAAGAAAGTTGGGCGAGGCTGAAGGTTAGGTTGAAGATGAGGGTGTTGGAGGTGAGCTAGAAGGTGAGGGTCGAAGGTGAGGAGGGGTTAGGAAAGTGAGGGCAAAGATAAGGGAAAGGGTTTTCATCTCAACATTACTCATGTTAATACCTTATATGTGTTATTTTTACATGTTCCTCTTCTATAACCTTCCTGACCTCTGCCCACCTGACCTCTGCCAACCTGACCTCTGCCCACCTTATCTCTGCCCACCTTATCTCTGCCCACCTGACCTCTGCCCACCAGATCACTTCCCCCACACTTCACTCTTGTCACTTTGTAACAAAGCCAATGCAGGCGGAACATGATCTCAAAATAATGTCTCTTTCCCCCTCATCTTCGTGTTTTCATAATCTTCGTAACTTTGTACCCTTTTCACCCAACTTTTCCTTCTATTTCAAGCTTGACGTTGTTAGCCCCCTCTTTAGATCTTGCATAAACAAACACGACCTTTGTATTACGTTGGAAGGCCCTGTGAAAAATATTAAATTAGTTAACAACAAGAGTCTGAGCAGACAAGTCTTTTATTAATGCATCAGTTCCTAGCCTTTAGATAGCATGTTCGAAGTTGCTCAGATCAAGGGGACATATATATATATATATATATATATATATATATATATATATATATATATATATATATATATATATATATATATATATATATATATATATATATATATATATATATATATATATATATGCGAACAAGCCTGAATGGTCCCCAGGACAATATGCAACTGAAAATATAGGGTGGGATGTGAGTTTTCAGTTATATATATATATATATATATATATATATATATATATATATATATATATATATATATATATATATATATATATGTCGTACCTAGTAGCCAGAACGCACTTCTCAGCCTACTATGCAAGGCCCGATTTGCCTAATAAGCGAAGTTTTCATGAATTAACTGTTTTTCGACTACCTAACCTACCTAACCTAACCTAACCTAACTTTTTTGGCTACCTAACCTAACCTAACCTATAAAGATAGGTTGGGTTAGGTTAGGTAGGGTTGGTTAGGTTCGGTCACATATCTACGTTAATTTTAACTCCAATAAAAAAAATTGACCTCATACATAATGAAATGGGTAGCTTTATCATTTCATAAGAAAAAAATTAGAGAAAATATATTAATTCAAGAAAACTTGGCTTATTAGGCAAATCGGGCCTTGCATAGTAGGCAGAGAAGTGCGTTCTGGCTATTAGGTACGACATATATATATATATATATATATATATATATATATTATTAAATATGACCGAAAAAGTAAGATTAATAATTCTAACACGAATTTTCTCAATCTTTCGTACATTTCTTTTCACTGTTGGAGGTAATTCAAAAATCAATTCTCCAAAATTCATTTTTATTTCTAGTCTGACGCGACACTTGAGCGCGTTTCGTAAAACTTATTACATTTTCAAAGACTTTACACATACACAACTGAATAGAACTTACAGATCTCCAATTTGTTTATATCTACTTTTGAGTGAGGTGGATGGGGTGAGGTGGTATTTAATAGGGTATTAATTTCATCAACACAAGACAGAACACGAAACAATGGGTATTGAAATGGAAATGATTGTAGAAAGCCTATTGGTCCATATTTCTTGATGCTTCTATATTGGAGCGGAATCTTGACGTGGGTAGAATATAGTTGTGCATTAATTGGCTGTTGATTGCTGGTGTTGACTTCTTAATGTGCAGTGCCTCGCAAACGTCAAGCCGTCTGCTATCGCTGTATCTATCGATGATTTCTGTGTTGTTTACTAGGATTTCTCTGGCGATGGTTTGGTTGTGGGAAGAGATTATATGTTCCTTAATGGAGCCCTGTTGCTTATGCATCGTTAAACGCCTGGAAAGAGATGTTGTTGTCTTGCCTATATACTGGGTTTTTTGGAGCTTACAGTCCCCAAGTGGGCATTTAAAGGCATAGACGACGTTGGTCTCTTTTAAAGCGTTCTGCTTTGTGTCTGGAGAGTTTCTCATGAGTAGGCTGGCCGTTTTTCTGGTTTTATAGTAAATCGTCAGTTGTATCCTCTGATTTTTGTCTGTAGGGATAACGTTTCTATTAACAATATCTTTCAGGACCCTTTCCTCCGTTTTATGAGCTGTGGAAAAGAAGTTCCTGTAAAATAGTCTAATAGGGGGTATAGGTGTTGTGTTAGTTGTCTCTTCAGAGGTTGCATGGCGTTTCACTTTCCTTCTTATGATGTCTTCGACGAAACCATTGGAGAAGCTGTTGTTGACTAGGACCTGCCTTACCCTACAGAGTTCTTCGTCGACTTGCTTCCATTCTGAGCTGTGGCTGAGAGCACGGTCGACATATGCGTTAACAACACTCCTCTTGTACCTGTCTGGGCAGTCGCTGTTGGCATTTAGGCACATTTCTATGTTCGTTTCCTTAGTGTAGACTGCAGTGTGGAAACCTCCGCTCTTTTCCATGACTGTTACATCTAGAAAGGGCAGCTTCCCATCCTTTTCCATCTCGTAAGTGAAACGCATCACGGAACTCTGCTCAAATGCCTCCTTCAGCTCTTGCAGATGTCTGACATCAGGTACCTGTGTAAAAATGTCGTCAACATACCTGCAGTATATGGCCGGTTTCAAGTTCATGTCGACTAAGACTTTTTGCTCGATGGTACCCATATAGAAGTTTGCAAACAGGACACCTAGGGGAGAACCCATGGCGACCCCATCTACTTGCTTATACATGTGCCCATCCGTGCTCAAGAAGGGTGCCTCTTTAGTACAAGCTTGGAGTAGTTTCCTCAGAATATTTTCTGGTATGTCAAGAGGAGTACAGGCTGGATCACGATACACTCTGTCGGCTATCATCCCGATTGTCTCGTCCACATTGGACGTTTACCAACGTTTACTCGTTGGTAAACAGCGATTCTACGTCCAACGAGGCTCTTATCCCTGTGGCCCGTGTGCCCCGCAGTAAGTCAACAAATTCCTTTGGAGACTTCAGGCTGAAGGCGCAAGGAACATAAGGAGTCAGCAGGCCGTTGAGTCGCTTCGCCAGTCTGTACGTGGGTGTGGGCATCTGGCTAATGATTGGCCGAAGTGGGTTTCCAGGCTTGTGTGTCTTCACATTTCCATACGCATATCCAGGTTTATATTCCCCAATGATCTTTGGCAGGTGGAGTCCGGATTTCTTGGCGTTCACAGTTTCGATCAGTTTGTTGACCTTTGCTTTCAATTCGGCTGTAGTGTCCTTCGTTACCCTTTGGAACTTAGTTTGGTCAGAGAGTATGAGGTTCATTTTCGCCAGATATTCGTCTTTTTTAAGAATGACATATATTGGCGACTTGTCACCTCTCCTGACAACTATCAATGGCCCGAAATGGAGTGAAATGCGAATGGTCCTGGGGACCATTCAGGCTTGTTCGCATTTGTGTTCCTCACGTGTGCCCCAAAGAATGAGGTGATTTGGTAAAATGCTATGCCCAAGATTACTATCCGAGTGCCGGCGGTGGGGTGGTTCAAATAGCCTCGGCTATCACCTGATTTTGTCCGGTCGTGATGGTCAAGTGGATTAAGGCGTCTTGTACATACCAGTTGCGTGGCTCCTGGGAGTATGGGTTCGAGTCACTTCTGGGGTGTGAGTTTTCAGTTGCATATTGTCCTGGGGACCATTCAGGCTTGTTCGCATTTGTGTTCCTCACGTGTGCCCCAAAGAATGAGGTGATTTGGTAAAATGCTATGACAAGATTACTATCCGAGTGCCGGCGGTGGGGTGGTTCAAATAGCCTCGGTTATCACCTCATTTTGTCCGGTCGTGATGGTCAAGTGGATTAAGGCGTCTTGTACATACCAGTTGCGTGGCTCCTGGGACTATGGGTTCGAGTCACTTCTGGGGTGTGAGTTTTCAGTTGCATACTGTCCTGGGGACCATTCAGGCTTGTTCGCATTTGTGTTCCTCACGTGTGCCCCAAAGAATGAGGTGATTTGGTAAAATGCTATGCCCAAGATTACTATCCGAGTGCCGGCGGTGGGGTGGTTCAAATAGCCTCGGCTATCACCTCATTTTGTCCGGTCGTGATGGTCAAGTGGATTAAGGCGTCTTGTACATACCAGTTGCGTGGCTCCTGGGAGTATGGGTTCGAGTCACTTCTGGGGTGTGAGTTTTCAGTTGCATATTGTCCTGGGGACCATTCAGGCTTGTTCGCATATATATATATATATATATATATATATATATATATATATATATATATATATATATATATATATATATATATATATATATATATAAATATATATATATAAATATATATATGTCGTACCTAGTAGCCAGAACGCACTTCTCAGCCTACTATGCAAGGCCCAATTTGCCTAATAAGCCAAGTTTTCATGAATAAATTGTTTTTCGAGTACCTAACCTACCTAACCTAACCTAACCTAACTTTTTCTGCTACCTAACCTAACCTAACCTATAAAGATAGGTTAGGTTAGGTTAGGTTAGGTAGGGTTGGTTAGGTTCGGTCATATATCTACGTTAATTTTAACTCCAATAAAAAAAAATTGACCTCATACATAATGAAATGGGTAGCTTTATCATTTCATAAGAAAAAAATTAGAGAAAATATAATAATTCATGAAAACTTGGCTTGTTAGGCAAATCGGGCCTTGCATAGTAAGCTGAGAAGTGCGTTCTGGCTACTAGGTACGACATACATATATATATATATATATATATATATATATATATATATATATATATATATATATATATATATATATATATGTTCCTGAATTTTTTTCAGAGCTAAAATATACTTCCTCCAGTAGCAAGTCCAGTAGTGGACTTACGTGAGAATATGTGATCCAGTAGTGGACTTACCTGAGAATAAACGCTTTCCCCTTAAATACATGTTATCTAATAGTCACAAGCAACAGTCTGTTCCAATGTCTACCAACCCTGAAAAAAAATATTGAAAATCCGTAAGTCCAGAAACACCTGAATGGGCTCAATACCCATTCATTTGCCCTCTTGCTGTATTTTGGAGTCCTTTGTAACATTTGTAATGACTCTCGAAGGGAAAGTATATGTTAATTTATGTAAGCACTAACAGTTAACTGAACAATGCGTGGCTATCGAATTGGAATACTGCAACGAATGACCCAAGACACAAATGCGCTTGCAAAGATTTAATAAATTCGAAATAGTATATTCAGAGGCGACATTGCAAGAGAGAGAGAGAGAGAGAGAGAGAGAGAGAGAGAGAGAGAGAGAGAGAGAGAGAGAGAGAGAGAGAGAGAGAGAAAGAGAGAGAGAGAGTTCAGGTGCATGTGCAATAATATAAATATGAAGACATTATTTAAAGAAACCTTTGATGGATAATGATGAAGCTGGAGACATTCCAGCAAATATGCCCAGGAAAGAGAGTTTTGTGTCAGCACATGGAGTGAGCTAATGTAAACATGCAAGTTGGAGGACTCAGGAAAACTGGAATTATAAGCAGGAGGCAGTCAAGTGAAATTGGTGGCAGTCAAAAGAGCAGCAAGCAAAATGCAGTAGCAACAGCAGGAAGCGACGAGGACTAACAGGTGCAGACAGACGGTAACCGACAGGTACGGGTAGGTGCAGACAGAAAGGGGGAAATGATTGAAGACGGTGATTTACAACCACCCTTCCCCCCCCCCACCCTTCCTTTTTAGAGAATCGTTGGAGACCCAGGCTAGAATACGAGAATGAAAAACCGAATTTTCGTGAATACCATATGAAGTGTGGCTGAATTACCTCTTAGACTGAGAGCAAATAAACTACAGTACCAGTAATGTGAGATGTCAATATTAGCCAAATTAACTGTGAATCAATGGATCCGGAATGAAGGGGAAAAAAACATGGAGAGCAAAACTGATAAAAGTTGCAGAAAGAAACTTCCTAACGCAACATGTTTGGGAGGAAACTCAGTGGAGGTGGGAGACCTTCTGTGTATAGTTTTTAAATTATGATAAAATATTTAAGATAAGAGATTCTTATAATTCTCATTGATAATCAATAAGTCCATTTTTTATCCCCAGGGTTCATTAACCCCAGGGTCATTATCCCCAGGGTCATGTGTGTATCTCCACCAGGTCATATCCTGCAGTCATGTGTTTTGTCACTCGAGGTCATATGTGCTGATCGTGTGTATCCTCACTTGGTCAGGTTGTGCTCCCCCCTCTCCCCAAGTCACGTGTGTTGTCATTTGATCATGTGTTGATGTAACTTCCCTTACACCCCCCCTCGGTCACAACTCAAACGTTGAGAGGCGGGACCAGAGAGCCAGCGCTAAACACACCGCAAGCACAACTAGGTGCTTGCGGGGTGTTGAGTACACGTGAGTACACGTCCTCAGCAAATGTTTATTTAAAAAGTTTCAGTCACTCTTGTTTTGTTTTTTTTGACTGAGGTAATATGTTTATATGATACAGACAACTTGAGTTGAATTCAGAGATTGTGCTGCAGCTTTCATGAATATCCTTAAATATTATAATTTGTTTTACAACGATTTCCTCATTAACAAAATTATTTCAATAAATATCTTACTATCCAAAGTTTAACTACCCCATCATCATAATCCGATATTGTAAGTTGGTGAGATTTGTTTTAGTACGTGTATAATTATCTGACAGAATCCCTTCTGTATTATACAGAAGGGATTATGCATTGTTTGATTCGACAAGGCTGTCAGACTTGCCTGTTCAAAACCTAGGGTTAAAAAATATGTAACTTGAAGCGTATATATTTTTTGTTTTGTGTATACGAGCAGCTTATATAACTTTCACATACTGGCCAAAAGTCTGTAACATTTATATTTTGTTGTGTTTTTTCGACAGGAAAGATCGTAGTTGTAGATCTGACCGTATGCTGAACTTAAATTAACATAACGTGGCTGAATATTTGGACACCTGACCTTCCACACCTGAAAATAATAGAGTAACAATATTTCTATCTGTTTTGGACAAATTAGCACACTTGATAAAATTGTCCAGTAAGAATCGAAACGTCGCCATTTTATTCTATTATTTTCATATATATGGGTTGGGTGACCTGCACGAATGTGAGTAACATTGGCTGTATACCTGTGCCTGGATGGAGAATACTGATTGGCATAGATCATAATGAGAACATTACAGATGTTAATAGATAATATATTAAATAGAAATAGATATTAATTCTTGGGATTAATTGAAGGCCCACGTACTGTGTTCGGGATCAGTATGGTTGAGATAAGTCTTCGGTAACAATTGAGAATATTTTCATAATTTTGTCTTTTATAGAATTACTAGTTGGGGTTACCCGGATACTCTCTAGTCTCTCTCTCTCTCCACTCTCCCCCTTCACTTTCGTTTCCCCTCTTCTCCTACCTTATCTCTTCCCCACTTTCTTCTTCTCTTTTCCTCTTCTCTTTTCCTCTTCTCTCTTCCCCTTTCCATCCCTCTCCCTTCTCTTCTTCCCTCTCTCCAAACATTCCCCCTTATGTCCACTCTCTCCCTCTCTTTCCCATCCTCTCCCACTCTCCCTCTCTCTGATACGACTTGATAATGGTCCAGGAAAGACCGAAACTTCTTCATTCCTTCATCTTCTGAAGTGTGGTTTGGTCATCAAGAGGCTGTCATCCTCGGAGGGCCAATATAAGGCCTCCACAAGACCTTACTGAGCTTAAGTCAAAAAGAAGACTTTGGTCATGACCATAGTCCAAGTCTGAAGTAAACTCTCAGTGAATAGGAACCGAGAATTGGGAGGGATACTCGTCTGGGCGTGTAAATCCTTGTTTGGGGGGTATTGAGCAGTCATGGCTGTCAATGATTCCACCAGCTCTCTCTCTGTGTTAGCTGCTCTGATTGGTCTTGACGGTTGACATGTTTCCTCCAGCTCTCTCTCTCTCTCTCTCTCTCTCTCTCTCTCTCTCTCTCTCTCTCTCTCTCTCTCTCTCTCTCTCTCTCTCTCTCTCTCTCTCTCTCTCTCTCTCTCTCTCTCTCTCTTTCTCTCTCTCTCTCTCTCTCTCTCTCTCTCTCTCTCTCTCTCTCTCTCTCTCTCTCTCTCTCTCTCTCTCTCTCTCTCTCTCTCTCTCTCTCTCTCTCTGTGTTAGCAACTATGATTGTTCTTTTTGCTTCTGCTCTTTTTTGTCTTTTCTTTTTTAAAGAGGATCAACTTTTCCTGCGACTTAATGCCCTTTTTTTCAAGCTGATCCCTTACATTTTATGAGGATTCTACAGTCCTCCCTATGGTATACATTTTTTCCCCCTGGTCTTGCAACATTTAAATTATTTAGGAGGAATTATGATCTTGACTTATGCTTCGTGGCGTTTATATTTTGATATTTTGCTCTTTTGAGAAGTATTTTGTTACTGAATTGATTTCTTCTATGTAATCCTAACTATACATTCCATAGGAACACTGGAATTGTGGATGATGACCACATTGATGGGACTATATATATTTTCTTCAAGGCAAATGGAGGGGGGAAGGAGACGACATTCGACATGCCGCCGGCTTCCTGTCCTCGACGAGGCCACTAGTGTTAGTTGCTTTAGTGATTTACCTCAGGTAAATCAGTGTAGGTAATAAATATATGAATTGGGTTCCTAGTGGTTTTCGACATGAGTGGAAAGGCCTGAATTTAAAATGTAATTTGGCTTCTCGAATAATTGATTAATTGATTACAGTATTGATTCATTGATTACATTATTTTTTCTTTCCATTTGTGACCATTAATTCCCTTGAGCTGATGTCTGAAGTTAAAATCACGGAAGTTTAACAATGATAGCGCATGACCTCACACGTTATTGAACAGGTTCAATAAACTGTTCAATAACAGGTTTAGATTCAATAACCATGTGATCAGATTAATGATCACATGGTCCTGTGGAATAGGGATTTTGTAGCATCACATCTCCCAACACACTTGTACTCCTTCACACAGTCTAGGGAAGCTGCATAAATGCAGATGTACTTAAGTACATTAGCAGTAAAAGTAAAATCATCAGAATGGATTTTCGAAATAATTCTGGAATTCTACTATTCGATTTTTACTTAGTTTTGACTGCTGCACGATATATGGTACACTGTACTTACCATTAATTTTTATATCAATGTATTTTAGAAGGGGTATGTTGGATTATATATTTAGAAGTTTGTTCATATGTGGTAAGTCATTTGTAGAGTTATGCAGATTTCTTTTATTTTAAATTATGTTCTACATATTTTGGCATTTCGTGTACAAGATCATTACATTATTGTGTCCTGTATTCATATGAATACAGGTATTATACATTATTAATTAATTGTAGATCTCCAATTTGCTTTAAATTTTCGTGTGTCAATCTGCAATTAAATTTTATTTGATATTTTAAGTATGTCTTTGGTAATGGGAATTCCTCCTACAGAGATTTGTTGAGTTTTATGATAATAATTCAGAATGATAATTTTCAGTCAGAAGGTGGTTATAAGGTAACTATAATTAGGTCATAAGGTGATTATATTCAGGTCAAAATGTAATTATAATGAGGTCAAAGGTGACTAATATGAAGCGGCAGTTGTTAAGAATCAAAATGTAATAGAAGTAAAAATTGTAGTACAGATCTCAGGCTTAAAAGCCTATGGAGTCTAGTTCTAATATTTATATATAAGTAAATGTGTCGGTTACTTCATTCTTCCTTCACAGAGAACGAATGTCTTGGTTTCAGTTTAATCAGTATTCAGTGGGATCCTTGACAACCGAGAATGTACAGAAGTCCTGAGGTTTAAAATGGTTCCTTTGGACCGCAACTTGAATTCATAAATCAGGTTTCATCAACTAGGTTAAATACAGCAGTTGTGAGCTGTAGTCGACCACGACATATCCCACGATCCTTGAGGGAGCAACAGGGAGACATTTTCACTATTCTGGTATAGATGAGATAATTAGTTTTTCATGTTTGGTTCATGAGCTAATATATTCTCTGAGAGAGTTTCTCTTTCTCTGTATGTCTCTCTCTCTCTCTCTCTCTCTCTCTCTCTCTCTCTCTCTCTCTCTCTCTCTCTCTCTCTCTCTCTCTCTCTCTCTCTCTCTCTCTCTCTCTCTCTCTCTCTCTCACTTTGTTTTATCTTTCTTTGTTGTTTAACGAGATGTTTGCAATTATTTTTTGCGGGTTTATGATTTCAAACAATAATCGTCAGACACCGAGTATTGACTGAGAAGGTAATGTGATGCCACGTCCTGAACCCAGGCTTCGATACCCGGTGAAAAGGAGAGATTAGTCTTAAGCCTCAGGCCCTGGTTTTTTTTACAATCAGATACGCAACACAAAGAATTTTTTCCCCCCCAGCACAATAGATGTTTATTCATTGCTCAACAATATGCATTTCAACCCGCTTTGCTGTAAACATATATAAAGGGCATTATTCAGCCACTAATAACGCTCACTTATACTGCTCCATCATTTGATAAAGCTGATTACTTCATCAAATAATTGACGCTCAACGCAAATCAAAACATTATGAATTATTTCATGAAATTAGTACACTGGTTTACTGGGCCACAGTTCAGTATTTCCTGCGATTGTTATGATCATCACGACTATGTGATTGGAGTGATATATTGAACAGTTTATAGTTAGTAATGGAATATGTATATATATATATATATATATATATATATATATATATATATATATATATATATATATATATATGGTATAAGTATAATTGATATCAACCCTAGTATAATTATTATCAACCCTAGTATAATTGATATCAACCATAGTATAATTGATATCAACCCTAGTATAATTAATATCAACCTAGTATAATTGTCATCACCATCAAAATTACTGTAATTGATATCACAAACAACTCTAGTATAATTAACATCACATTCAACACTAGTATAATTGATATCATTATCAACACTTGTCTATAACTTGATATCGTTAACTTCATTATTTCATATAATTAGATTATATCCCTCTCTCGGATATCTGCACGTAATTAAAAGCCCCATCCCCCCAAAAAAAAATCCACAGCAATCCGGATACGAATTAGAACTATTTCCAACTTGCGAAAAATATCTCCATAGCGACCACAGGAGTTAAACATGCGTTACTAAGTGTTGTTTACTAACGACCCTTGCTAAGGGTTAGCACATTCCTACGTTAATTAAAAGCTTCGTCGCTTCTTAGTTGCTATGCCAAGGCGCCACAATGACAAGGGGAATATATTGTACATTTCGAATAAGGTTTATATTTAAAAACAAAAATTTTTAAGGTATGATTCGACTTACTGATTAACACGACCTGAACGTCAGTTTTGTCGTGATTCCTTTGTAAATATTACATTATTAAAATTATTAAATAAATTTAATGATATTTATTAGTTTATTAAATATTTTGGGTTCGCTAAGGGGATTTTCTTTTATTTAATCATTTTATTTTGTTATAGCAAACTGATTATTAATTGCAAACTTTCGTGTTTAGTTAAGGTTTCATTGGTTATTTATAACTGATTTATTATATATTAGTTACAGTGTTAGGACTGAATATACCAGGTACTGGAGGTGATGTGATTATTCAGTACACTGAACTCCCCTAGAACAGTGTCACCTAATCTTTTAACATCAACCTGATTGAGTGGTAGAGTTTGCGGCTGGCATGTTCACAACGCGATCCAATCACCTTGGTTGTTGGTTTGCGTCGTCTAACAACCTTAGTGGACTTTCTCATCAACCTGATTGATATTGTTTCGATATAGAAGTGAGCCACAGGGAGGGGAACATGTTATATGTCAAGCAATGAGGTGATCTGTTTAGGAACTTGCGAATTCTGTGACGTAATTCTGTCTCACACACACACACACACGCACACACACACACACATACACACACACACACACACACACACACACACACATACACACACACACACACACACACACACACACACACACACACACACACACACACACACACACACACACACACACACACACACACACACACACACACACACACACACACACACACACACACACACACACACACACACGCACGCACACACGCACGCACACACACACACACACACACACACACACACACACACACACACACACACACACACACATCGCCTATCCTTCGTTAGGTCTATTAATTATCACGACTAATCTAGTTATACGATAAATATTAAACGTATAACGTTATCTAATTCTTGCGTGCAAAGAGGAACATTTAAGGCGAGCACCATGTATAGTATTCATGTTCTCATTCATGGGTTAATCTACATGCTCTACAGCACCATGTATAGCATTCATGCTATCACTCATGGGTATGTTTACATGTTTTACATGGTAATGTATTTCATTAGTGACACGATATCAGAAAATAAGTTAGTCCGTCGGTTCTTCACTTTAACTGTTTTCAAAAGCACCATTGAGCCGTCGAGTAGAAATTTGATGTTCCTGGCACGATATGCATCAATATGCTAATATGTAAATGGATGAGGGAGGCGCCTCGCTCCTCCACAGCGGCCTTGGACAGGCAACTATTTCAGGAAAATATTGACGGCTCAAACTCAGCTGGATTTTTCCGACATTGAATATTTTTATTCCTCGTGTCCCCCAAATTTTGTCGTTGCTGCGTCTTTGCTTTTATGTTTCACAGACACTTGTTTGTGTGTGTGTGTCTGTCAGTCTGTCTGTCTGTCTGTGTGTCTGTCAACTTGCCAGCTATGCTACATGAGGAAATACCATCATAGCAGTTGTCAGTGAGGAAAACAAGGTGGGACTTGATGCGCATACTTGCAGTGAGTTGGTATACGCATGTATACTATTCCTGGGTCATACATAATCTAAGAATGACTGCTCTTGCCATGAGTTGGAGCAAAACAATGAAGTGAGACGCAGAAGACCTGGAAATATTCACTCAAGTGTGAGCTGTTAAGTCAACTAGTAATTTTTTCGAGCAAGGCATCGTTAAACGAGGTCATTAGCCGGTTCTCCTGTTGTACCAACGACACTTTCTTGTGCAAAACAAAAAATTCGTCTTAACTAAGACTGGAGCCAGAAACCCCAATCATCAGAGTCGTAACTGAAGTCATTCTAAACTTTCTGCTTAAAGTCTTCTCATTTACTAAGTATTTTTTCATTGCATATATAACTGGCTGCGCTCTAGCAATCACTGCCAACACCTCTGTGCTTATCCATATGTATGTGAGTGTTCTTAGACTCAACCATACTACCATCTCATTCAATGACTCACAACCCATAATTTTGACAGTAAGTGAAGGAAATGACGACGTTTCGGTCCGTCACCGGACCATTATCAGGGTCAGATCTGTGGGTTAGTTGTCTAATTTTGAGCCAGTTGTTCTGACTTATTGTCTGCAGCCAATGCAGTTCATTCTATTCATACCAACTCAAGCAATAATGCTGGGAATTAGCTTAAAAATTTTCTACTTCCGGCAATCTAGACTTGAATTTAATTAAATTCCTTCTATACAACCACTAGATTTTAACAGAAAAAAATCTGCATACACAGGAATTCTATAGCCACAGAAAATTAGATCCTATGCTTGGCTCTTTGCTTATAGAAAGCTTATGGTGGTATAAAATATAAATGACATGGATTTTAATGGAAAGTATTTGCAATTTTTATTTTAAAATGCCTACACAAAATATAGGCATTTTAAAATGCCAACTTCATTGAATGACATCATTGATAAGCTGGTCCGTGTGTATGTTATTAGCTTATAGAAAAACTAAATTTAGTATTTGGATCGTCATTATCTTTGAACTTAAAGCCATTGTTTCGAGTAACATTAAGCAATGTTGAATTGAATTGTTCAATTAGTCAAGATTGTTATGTCCTTTTACGATCTTAAATGTTTTTACTAAATCACCTCCTATCCTTCCTCACTCAAACCTGAATAGACTCGGCTCTTTTACACAAGCTTTGTATGATTCAATACTAAACATTGTTATAATTCGTGTTGCTTCACGCTAAACTCCTTCACATTTGTCATTATTCCTTTTCTTGAACGGCACGTAAGACTATATATATATATATATATATATATATATATATATATATATATATATATATATATATATATATATATATATATTGGTGTATACTGGCAGCAGGTTTTCTTTCAAACATGTTTCATTGAATATGACCGCATATTCTGTGTTTATTATTTTCTGGTTTAGGGCTTCTATCCCTCTAACTATTTTCTTAGCATCAGGGCTTAATTGAAATAGGAGTTCTCCAAAACTCATTTTCGTACTTTTGAGGTGAAGAAAAGAAGTGATTTACTATAGAGTGTATTACACTTATTTATATAATTTGCACAACGTTTCGAACCTCCATGGTTCATTCTCAAGTGAACAGATCTTACAATACTAGTTGATTTTATACCCGCACTGGGTCAGGTGATAATACAATAAAGGTGAAAACATGGGGGGATACATAAGGGATAAATGTGAGGTGAAACATAGGGGTAACTGCAGAAGGCTTATTGGCCCATACGAGGCAGCTCCTATCTAAACACAAAGATTAATCCAGTGTAATTGGCCTATTATGTTGGACATTGTCTTCTGTGTTGGCATATATATATATATATATATATATATATATATATATATATATATATATATATATATATATATATATATATATATATATATATATATATATATATATATATATATATATATATATATATATATATATATATATATATTCCACTATAAGACGCACGGATGAAACGTTCCGAATTTAAAATGATTTTCAAAGATTGTAACTCGAAAAAATCTCAGAAATGAAATCTGATACTCAACTGGGTTTCTTTACAGCTTCGTTGCACTGCTTAATTGGCTTCAGATCACTAACTACTGTCACATACACAGTCTTTCTCTCTTTCTTAAATTTTCCTCAACTCTGTGTTGTCACTCCAGCAGCTTTTGCTTTCACATGTTTGTTTTCCAGGAGGCGTTATTCTTTACAATCATCAGCCCAATTCATCAGCCGTACGTTCGACTAATTTGCTGAGGTGTTTAAGTTGGCATGTAATCTCTGTCGGTCTATTGTGGTTGTGTAATTGTGATTCCTGTTTTGGTGTTTCTGGCCAGTTTAGAGGTTGTACTGCTCAAGCCAATATCCCTGCAAACACACAAGGTAACTGTCCCCTATTTTCCGCTTGTTACAACTTGTAATTAAGTTGGTATAACGTTTTTATGACGTATTAAAAGGTTGTTACAACTTGTTAGGTGTTAAAGCTTGTTCGAACATTGTTGCAACGTTTCGTCAGTAGCAAATGGTGGAAACGTTGCAAGTAGCAACGTTCCGTGTAGTTTCGTCGTAAGCTTGGTAGGGTATGATATCATGTTGATATATGAAACCCATGATAAATAAAAAAGTAAAGCACATGGTTATACACGACTGGCCGCGTATACTATGTGCTTTTTTTATTTTTTTAAGTTATCTACGATAAAGAACTTTATGAAATGCTTTCTGCAAAATGCATATATTTAAAGTCAGCTGCCTTGCTTTTATGTACCTATAAAAATTTTGTTGGGTTCACTTTGCTCGCTTTTTTGCAATATCGGATTCATAAAGATGTTTACCAAGACGAAAGAGTGTCTTTGATTTGAGAAATATTTCCGATTTGAGGGATATTTGAGTGATATTTCAGGGATATTTCTTCAGCTTCTCATGAAAACTTTCTGATAACACTGATATACTTCTGAACTTCTTCCAAAAGATTCAATCACGCCATGGTCTTCAGATAACATACATTGATGGAGATTGTTTACTCTGAATGAAAGGGAGTAAATGAACGTAAGCACTGTACCTCAGCCCCTACATCATGTATACAGAGAGCCAAACATCATCAACAAACACAGTTCCAGGGTTGCAGTTGATGACAATTCAGCAAGATTCCATCTATGCAGACCTGAAGAAGAAGAAGGAGGAGAGATGGATCACCATCATGTGATATACTCGACAACTTAACCTACTCGACATACTCTTGTTCCAGTCTGTTGAATATGTTGGCGCTCTGGCTGAAGTTACCAGCCATGATAGGTTGTGATACAGTCGAAAGTTCTTCGTTATGTGTGGAGCGATCGTCATTTATTTATTCATCTTCGTGGCAGTACTTCAATGAGACCCGTACTCTAGACCATTCCTCCTGCAAATTAGAGTTAGACTAGATCCAGGCGTCTGTACTCCACCTTTGAACTCACAGACAGACAATCAGACAGACAGACAGACATTCTCTTTTATAGAACAGATACATGCATATGTAAAGTACTGTAACGATAGTAAATAACTAAAAATGAGTAAATAACTAAGAATGAGTAAATAACTAAGAATGAGTAAATAACTAAGACTAAGTAACGAGTCAGTAACTAAGAGTCAATAAATAATTAAGAATGAGTAAATAGCTAAGAATGACTAAATAACAAAAAATAGGTAAATAACTAAGAATGTGATAATGATGTGAAAAATAGTAAAAAAAAAAATTCTAAGTCTATTTATGATATGTAAAAAAGGATGTTTGGAGACTAGGTTTTAGGTCAAGCAGTTCAAATTCGTCTGGTAGTCAAGTGTGTTAAAAAAATGCATGTGTGTGTGTGTGTGTGTGTGTGTGTGTGTGTGTGTGTGTGTGTGTGTGTGTGTGTGTGTGTGTGCATTTGTGCTTGCATTACATGCGTACATCAGAGAGTTTTGTGTACAGAAGCATGTGTGCCACTCAAGTACACAGAATGCAAAATCAGAAGACAGTTTATGTATCACTTCAGTACTCACTCCTGCAAGAACATTCAAATATACTGTAATATTGCAATTTACTTTCAGTGACTTTAATTGAGAGAAAAAAATGAATGTTGCAAGCGAGCCAAATCAAAATGAATCTTGTCAATCATGTCTAAAACACCCATCGTATTTTTTTTCAGCAGTGATTATATTGTGCACTGTGTGAAAGCCTCATCAACGCATAACAAACTAATTTTGTTTCGTTTTAAAATTGGAACAATCCCTGCAAAATTCCGCGTACGTACTGGGCATTAATATATATATATATATATATATATATATATATATATATATATATATATATATATTGTGACGGAGTTCCCCCCCTTATAATTCTCCCACGCCTGCAGTAAGAGTCATGTCTACTTTTCCCAAGCGTTCTCTACGTTGCAGGCTACAATTTGATATATGGGAGAGAGTGAAGTGTTCTCGGAGAGCCGAGAAATTTGTGAAATAGTAATATTTTGGCCTGTGGTTTAGGCCCTTTAGGGAGCCAAGATGGCGCTGGCTTCCCTGATCTCCCGCCAAAACTGTGTGACGTCAGTGGCACCGGATTGGTCACCGACAGCAATGTGGCACCGGGAGCCAATGAAAACTTCCCGTAGTAAAAGTGACGTCACGAAGGAAGGGGGTCCGGCCAGCGCGCCGGGCTGGCGCCAGCAGTCAGACACGACACGTCATAGAGGTCGGACGTGCGACGGATGGTCCTGTCAGTTGGACAGTTGTATCTCGCTCCCGTGGATTTACGCGTCACCTGAAGTCCGCCAGTACTCTGAGAAGTCTTCCCTAGTCCATGTGTTGGACCAGAAGAGGGAATTGACGGTTATTTGAGCAACAAGTGCTCCAGTCAGGTACTGTGCCAGTAGCAATGAAGCCGTGCAGTGACGTATGTTGACGTCTGTGGCAATTCACCAGTTCGTGGCAGCGTAGTGGCTGACAGAGCCACTGGGTAGCTGAGGAAGAGAGGACTATTTGGGGAAACCGGACGACTGTAGCTGAGATGTAGGCGACAGCCGTTGCTGGGAGAAGACGACGGCCAGGAGACCGACTCCAACCTTCAAGAAGTCAAGGAGGAGGACGAACCTGCAGTGAGGAGGCACGGAGACGACGCGCTAAACGGTGGGACAACGAGAGGCTCTGGTAGGACACGACGACGTGTAGTGTGGGGGCGTTCCCGACACGAGGACCAGGAGCTACATCTCGACTCTCATCGGAGGATAGGGTGAAGTAGGTGGTTCTAGTTCCCTCCCCTTTCCCCTTTAGTTAGCTATATTATTTGGCTATATTATCTAGCCTGAAGATTTTATATGTCGTGAGCAAGTCTCACTTATGTCATGGTAAAGCACCAGGGTGCTAGACAGTACTATCAAGAGTACCTATAATATTCATGTTGATTATTGGTGTGTACAGGCACCAGGAACCAGTGGTAAATTTACTGTGTTGTGTATATCTTTCTATAGATTTTGATAGGAACATATAGTGGTAAATTATATATAATATTATGCCAGTATTTGGAGGTTAGGCTATGTGCCCAGAAACTATTTATTTTCCATGCATTGATGATTGATTTATATACCATATATATGTCTATGTTCATTCAGTGAATAATCATTTGTGAGTACAGTGAATTATTGCGTTATCGCCCACGAGAGAAAGTACTGAAAACTCCAGTGTTAATATTTCATAATATATTGTTGGATAAATAACAGTGTAAGACTATTACAGTGAATCATTGTAGAATTGATTGTAGAAAAGACTGTTTGAGCCTGAGTACAGTGTAACTGAGTAATACGGTTTATTTGTGCCAATATCGAGTGTGCGAGTTTCTAGTAATATTGGAAAATTTAAAGGAACAGCGCGCGTGAATCTAGAAAACAAGCAAAGTTCGCGCGGAGAGGCCATTGCGATCAGCTGTTCTTGACACTTGATGAGGAGGGGGAGAGTGTTGCCCTCTAGTGATCGCATAATATCCGTGGGAATTACCGGCCGAGTCAGGATCAGTTGATTTATGATTATTGTGTGGCCTTGTGACATCTTTCATACATTTTAAGTAAAATACAAAACCCTCTTTGTGTTTTTATCATCCCCTCCATTGATCTTGTGGCTATACTATACCTGTAAGCATAGAGTGATAACAATAAGTACCTGCCTGATTCCTGATCTTTGAGTGTGACCTTGCCAAGGCTACCACTGAATACACCAGTCCACTGAGGGTGTTACTGGCCACCTTAAACACCAGTTGGCGATCTTGTGTTTAACCGTAGAGCCCTATTGTTGGGGAGGGCACACGACAGTCGAGGTGAACGAGTCGTGTTCTCACTCTTTCTTAATAAGAGGCCGTTAAGATTGACTGGGAGACTCTCCTGGCGTGCAGTGGCGCCGTGAGGATCGAGGGAAGACCCGCAGGGCTACGGTGAGTTACCTTGAGCATAACTATTGCTTACCCCAGAGTAAGGGTAGAGAATGATAGAGAGGTGAAACCCCCAACAATATATATATATATATATATATATATATAGATATATCTTGCGACATAAATAACTTGGTATATACTTTCCAGCAACGCCTTTATAAAAACTGGTAATTTATTCAGCTGGCAAACATTACTACCCACTGGACCTGCACACAAGATTTACTATGCAATGCAGCACTTATGTAATATATGTGAGGTCATTATAACTTGAGCTTGTGAGAGCACTTTAATCACCTCTTGTGGCTGAGTACTAAATAAATCTCAGTGTCCTGTTGAAGCTCTCTCTCTCTCTCTCTGTCAGTGTAGGAGAGTGAAAATGTGTGTATATATATATATATATATATATATATATATATATATATATATATATATATATATATATATATATATATATATATATATGTAAAATAAAAGTAGAGTACCACCTCTAGCTGGAAGAAGGGGGACCCATAGCCTCGGAGAAAACCATTATATATATATATATATATATATATATATATATATATATATATATATATATATATATATATATATATATATATATATATATATATATATATACATATATATATATATATATATATATATATATATACATATATATATATATATATATATATATATATATAAGTAATGTTTTATATATATATATATATATATATATATATATATATATATATATATATATATAAAATGCTTAGAAATTGAACTTTCAATTGTATTTGTACCTCAATAACATTTTGATTGTTAATGCTAAATAACCAGCTACGCTACTTGTTGAAGACATAATATTGTGTTAATTTGCATTACATAAGTCAGGCGAAAACTTTTTAATGCTAGTTACCATTGTTAAACAACTTCAGTCAACTTTTGGGGTTGAAAATTTGCAATTGCTCACAGCAGTATAAGGGAGGGAGAGAGTTATCAGGGGAAAGCACCAAGCCATTACGACTATATAGCACTTGGAAGGGGTCAGGATAAGGATTTGTAATTGGACTTTCGGTCATATTCAACAACATATATATTTGACAAACAAAATGTCTCTTAACTGTATCTTTTCTGGAACAAAATATGTCGCTTCTTTGTTCTACAATTATCAAGTGAGACAGAATTTTTCTTCATCGTTCCACTCTTGACACTCTGCACCGAGGAAAGGTCGCCTGCCACCGTGACACAATACAACTTTGTGATAATTTCTACCTTGGTAAACTTATTCCGAACTTTGTCTGTGTCCTGTTCATTAATGATATCGTTTTACGTTGGTTGCTGAAAAGTCATTTTTTTCGTAATTTGGGGATTTTTACAGTTTTTTTTATTAAAATCTGTGTTAGTTAATTTGTAAATTATATTTTGAACTCTTTTTTTCATCATTTTGTGCTATATTTTTAGGTAATCGTTACATATAGTTCATGTTTCATCCGTAGTTGACACAAGGATTTACTAAGATATTTATGGATAGTGTTTTTGTACAAGAGCTACGAAAAGGCCCATTATCCATTGTTTACACTGGAAATGTATCTAACTCCATTTTAACTGTGAACATTTCCTCGAAATTTCGCAGTCTTCGAAATTTTCCTCAAAATTTCTGCAACTGAACTTTTTCCAGCTTCCCCTTGTACTTGACAAGGCATGTGGCTGGAGGAGACCCAGAATGCTGGTTCGAGTGTCCGGATCGCTCCAGTGACTTTCGTTTAGCCACATTAAACCTTACAGGATTAACGGTGACTTTATTGGAAGTGTCATAGGAGAATCAGGGTCGGCCCTGTGCCCCCCCCTAAAGAGAAAAGGAAGGGGGGACGGCCCCAATGCCTTCACGTTATCTGTGGATGGGAAATGTTCAGCTCAGAGTCCATAGACTACCTATTAACATTTAAATAACATATAAAAGATTTTCGTTCGAGGATCAACTATTTGGTTACAGAGAAATGTTTACAATTCCCTGTAATGTAATGTGACGGGGGAAGACGAGGCAGAGGAGGAGGGTAGAGGAGTTAGTATGAGGAGAGGAAAATGAAGAGGGGGGGGGAAAGAGGGAGTAGGGAGGAATGTGTTTGGAGTAGGTGGAGCGTTTGTGTGGAGAGCTTAGAGTGAAGGGGGTGGTGGAAAGGTGGCGGTGTGGAATAGAGACGGGAAAGGTGGTGTTTGTAGACGGGAAGAGGGTTGTGCTTGGAGACGGGAAGAGGGTTGTGCTTGGAGACGGGAAGAGGGTTGTGCTTGGAGACGGGAAGAGGGTTGTGCTTGGAGACGGGAAGAGGGTTGTGCTTGGAGACGGGAAGAGGGTTGTGCTTGGAGACGGGAAGAGGGTTGTGCTTGGAGACGGGGACGGATGAATACAAATTTATTTATCACCATAACGCTGAAAGAAAAAGCCTTCTGACTTCTCTGTCAATCTTTTGTTGTCCAGTCTTCGTCTATGTCACTATGTTATTCTGAGCCATGCATTGAGTATTACCTCTTTGTCTTCTTGTCAAATCTCTTTGCTATCTTTTATTTCGTTATGCTATCTCTCTCTGGTCGTTCTCTCTTCTATTGTGGTGATATCCAGTACCCTTTTTCTAAGATACAAAAAGCATAATACGTTTATAATGCTGACTTAACTCCTCCTTTCCACTAAAACGTATCTGAGCACTGACCACGTTCCGTCATCTTGTGCATATAATAATAGAAGTATCGCAATCTATTATTATCTGTCGTTCACTGCCAACAGTGTCGTGGAAAGTGAGCATCAAACGAATGAACAATATCAGCAGCAAATAATTATTCCAAGACGTGCCTCAAACACTTTAAATTATTCAGATGAATTACTACGCTGACCCCAGACATATTAGGAGGTCTCTTGGCAGCAAGAAAGCTCGTTCAATTATACAGGAGGAACTTTGGGACCGTCTATCTTATTTCGGGGGTGAGAACAAGTTATTCATGAACTATGCTCATTTATTGACAGCATTAGAGCAGCAAATTCTTTCACAAGTCGCTCGTCTGTTTTTAATTCATTCATACTAGTTAGATTATTTGTGCTGAAAGAAAGAGAGAGAGAGAGAGAGAGAGAGAGAGAGAGAGAGAGAGAGAGAGAGAGAGAGAGAGAGAGAGAGAGAGAGAGAGAGAGAGAGAGAGAGAGAGAGAAAGTGTGTGTGTGTGTGTGAGTGAGTGAGTAAGTGAGTGAGTGAGAAAGTGAGTGAGTGAGCGAGTACGCTCCATCATCAATACCAGACTGAGAGTTCACCCGAACCCCATGGACGTATTATATCTGGGTAAAGTGGCTTCGTTTCTCGTATTGTTGCCAGATCCCAACCCCAGAGTTGTGTTACCTCGTCCCCGGAAGATCACAACAAAACCCTGCTCGCCTCACAACACTTCTAATTGTGCAAATTAAAAAACTCTCAAGCGCAATTTCTATTTCATTAATGCACTATAAATCAACTGCTAGCTGGATGGATCTATACTGAAAAAATTCTACGGATATTTAAATTAAACATATGCAGTGTTATCAAATGGAACATTGCAAATAAATTGAAAATCTGGTAATTAAATTAAACATCTGAAACTAAATTTTACATCTGCAATTAAACATAATCTAACCATATGTATTTGTATTGAGCATTTTAAAATCTAACATGTTAATACAACTGCAAGATAGAAGTTTAAATTCTGTAGATACTAGTTTTATTATTCAACTTTTCATGATATTGTGCCACAAACTTTACTTAAAATCTAAAATATTTTGGTGTTTTAAGTTAGTGTCTCTAGCTACCTATGTAAATTTGTTTTGATAAAACAAAAAGTCTGATTTTACAATTCACTTTTGTTCATGTTACTTTACACATCTTTATAGAATGTATTAATATATTTTTAATTTCTCTCAATTTTGAAAAGTAATAATTCCGGGAACTTATTCAGAGATTAGTCTCTGGGTACTCGCTCGAGAATCTCCATATATTCTAAAGTATGAACCTCAAACCTGTACTGCTTGTCATTAGCCCGACTCATATACCAATGAAAATGTGGGTTACGGTGGAAGAAAATAAATCCCAGTTAAAATTAAAATCCAACTTTCATAGATGCGTCTTTGGCAAATCCAACCTCTCTGTTAGTTAGCAGTTTGTAAAGACGAATTCGTGCACGATTGGTTCTCTTACAAATGCAGGCATTGTGGCGTTAATTAAGCCAGTGTGCCTTTGTTGTGCCGGGGGTTCAAAACAGGGCGAAAATAAAAATACATTTCTGAAGACGGATTGTTTTAAGAGAAGCGGAAAAGTTTAAATGAATGAATTTTGTGGGAGAGAGAGAGAATGACATGAGTTATAGTAAAAGATTAACACATCTATAAGCCTCTTAATTAATTAAATTTCATGGAATTCCAAACATTCAAATGTATTTTTGTATTTCCAGGGATTCTCCAAAAGAGATAATTCCTGAACAGTACAAGAACATACGAGATATTTATAAATTAGTGTAACAACTAAGCTTGGATTTAATAAATGATCGAATGTGTAGGTGGAATGGTCTGGGGTATGGTACGGACATAGGTTGATTGGGGTTGGCCTAAATAAATGCATTAAGAAATAAAGCCTGCTGGAGTAGGGAGAGGTTGAAGATGTGGTGAGAGGGGAAGAGGGGGCAGGGGAAGGAGGGACATGGAGGACATGTGAAGGAAATGTAGGAGAGAGGGGACGGTGGAAGGATAGGGAGAGGGAAATAAGGTTAAGGGTTGGAGAACGAAACGAGGGAGATAGAGATAGAGAGATAGCTAGATAGAGAGATAGCTAGATAGAGAGATAGCTAGAAAAGAAGCTAGACAGATAGCTAGATATAGATAGAAAGAGAAAGAGCCTAATAGAGGCAGAAAGAGAGAGAGAGTCAGAAACAAAAACTTAAAAGGGAGAAGACATGTTGCAAGATTTCACCTATATTTAGAACCGCAACACAATGGTAGGACAACAGTATTGATCGAGAATGAAAATGACAGAATAGACTTAAATTCTTGGTCAAAAATTCATGAATTTGAACTACAATAGACATTGTTTACCTGGATAACTAATAGGTCCTCCATCTTCGGTGGTCACGACGAGGGGAAGAGGCTGGTGGCCCGCTGAAGGTCCTCCATCCCCCCTATCATACCTGTGGATTTTTTGTCCAGATGGGTCTTGAGATGCAATAAAAAATTTTGGCCTTCACGACTTTGATGGGGTAGGTGATAGTACGGGTTAGTTACCATATGGGTCAAAGAGCAGCTCCTTTTGTCCTGCTTTTCTCACATATGCCAAATATTTTACATTTCATATCATACTCTGGTCCCCAGATTAATTTATATTATTAATCCAACATTTATTTGTATTCTCTCGACGCTTCTACTCTGTAATTCTGTATTGACATAAGATTCTTTAGAAAAATATAGACAACCCGTTTAAAGGGAGAATGTTGACCAAACCTCACACTAGAAGGTGAAGGGACGACGACGTTTCGGTCCGTCCTGGACCATTCTCAAGTCGATTGAGAATGGTCCAGGACGGACCGAAACGTCGTCGTCCCTTCACCTTCTAGTGTGTAGTCTGGTCAACATACTTCAGCCACGTTATTGTGACTCATCGCCTGCAAAGTGAGAATCTTTGTTACAATTGCTGTTTCACAGCCTACCACTATTAAACGGTAGTTGAATTAGGTCCCAGCTGTCCGCGATACCTTAACGACCGATATCTTCCCATCACCGTGAAGATGTCGCAGTCATTGTTAGGTCAACCTCTTCAGTCGTTCCAATTAATTGATCAGCATCATCGCAACTACGTACGGCATTCAGAAGTTAAAGACCACTAATTGATGCTTCGTCTGGCAGGTGTTTTTCGTTCATGTTTATTCATGTTTCTTTCAGGACGATGAAATCTGTCCCTGTTTTATTTTTAATGCAGTTGCAAACGTACCTAACTCGTTTCGCTTTAAAAATGTATATTCCTGTTTTTTTTATATAATATACTGTGATGTCAACTTTTAATTTTACTTCAACACCTGGTTTTGCCACATGGAGGAGGAGGGTAGGAAGAGGGGAATGGAGGATAAAGGAGTGGGAAAGACTGTTGGAGGATGGAGTGGGGGGAGAAAGGAGAGATTTGAGGGGGAGGAGGCTGTGAGTAGGAGAGAATGAGGAAGACTATTGTGGATGAAATAGAAGAGGTGTAGGAGGAGGAAGAAGAATAGGAGCAAGGTGTGTAATTGATTTAGGAGTCGCAGTGTCAGGAACATGTTCTGGAAGAGATGATAAAGTGCCTAGGAGGGTGATAATAGGCAAGATAATAAGGACTATAATAGAGAACAGCATGTTGCTTAGACCAGAGACCGTCGGGGTGATAGATGTTGGTAAGAAGCATATCCCGTTTTCTGTTCGTGGATCCTCTGGTAGATAAAACGCTTTAACACGACGATTTCTTGACGTTGGGAATGCTGGCGAGAACGTACTGAGTACGCTGTATAGAGCCCGTGTTGGGAAGAAGATGGGTAAGACCATGTTGTGTAGAATGAATGGGAAAAGATGTTTTATAGAGGTGTGTGAAAGATGCTGAATTGGTGCATGCATGTAGAGGGCGTGGGAGAAGATGCTGGGTCCAGGAGTATGCTGTGTAGATGCCGTGGGAGATATGAGGTATGGGAAGACCTGTGATGTATTAAGTATAACTTAACATATGGCGAGATATCTCTCCCTTTCCTTCTGAATCAATCTTTATCTCCCTCCCATCTTTTTTCCTTCATATCTTATATCGTCAGCTTCATCTCCCTCTCCCTGTCTTTCTCCCCTGTTGCTTCCATCATGATACATCTTTCTCTCATTACCTACCTCTTCATATCCATCCAATTCTTGTTGTATGTCGTTCTTTCTTTTCATTCAATGTCTCTCTCTCTCTCTCTCTCTCTCTCTCTCTCTCTCTCTCTCTCTCTCTCTCTCTCTCTCTCTCTCTCTCTCTCTCTCTCTCTCTCTCTCTCTTTCTCTCTCTCTCTCTCCTTCGCAATCCATTCCTATTCATCTAGTCTCCTTCCATATTTATCAACATATTATCCCGCATTTTTGCTTCCGTTCTGCAATATAGGAAAGAGATTCAAATCGAAAAGGGGAGATAAAGAGACGCTGATAGAAACAGAGTGATAAATAAAAAGATTAGATGAGAGAAAGACAGAAATCGAGACACACAGACAAACTGAAACAGAGAAAGGGCCTATGTACCCCTCCCCCCCCCAAAAAAAAAGGGAGAATCTCTAATATGACAACAGTCCTCTTCAGGACACTTCGTACAAAGTAATATATATATATATATATATATATATGACACACACTGATGGCTGTTGCATCTATCGTTATTCCTCTTTCTTGTTATACCTCTTCCCTTTCTCCTTCTCATTTCTCTAATCCTCTCTATGTATTTCTCTCGCTAACTCTCTGCACCCTATCCTCTTCCATCTCACCTGTCCTTCCGTTCTTTGCTCTCTCCATCCATCCATATTCTCTTTCGCTCTCTTACCCTTTCTTTCCCTCCCTCCTTCCCTCCCTTCCTCCCTCCCTCCCTCCCTCCTTCCCTCTCTCTCTCTCCCTAAGGTAATGGCAAATAAATCAGACTTGTCACCGGTTTTATCCATATTACGAATGTTATATATATATATATATATATATATATATATATATATATATATATATATATATATATATATATATATATATATATATATATATATATATATATATGTCGTACCTAGTAGCCAGAACTCACTTCTCGGCCTACTATGCAAGGCCCGATTTGCCTTATTAGCTAAGTTTTTCTGAATTAATATATTTTCTCTATTTTTTTTCTTATGAAATGATAAAGCTACCCATTTCATTATGTATGAGGTCATTTTTTTTTATTGGAGTTAAAATTAACGTAGATATAGGACCGAACCTAACCAACCCTACCTAACCTAACCTAACTTATCTTTATAGGTTAGGTTAGGTTAGGTAGCCGAAAAAGTTAGGTAAGATTAGGTTAGGTTGGTTAGGTAGTCGAAAAACAATTAATTCATGAAAACTTGGCTTATTAGGCAAATCGGGCCTTGCATAGTAGGCTGAGAAGTGCGTTCTGGCTACTAGGTACGACATATATATATGCAATTGACGATCACTAAACACTGATCATTTGTATGCGGAAAAACCACAAATAAATGGGAAAGAGAGGTGAACGTTTCGGCCTGTTAAAGCCTTTGTCAACACCAGACTCAAACACCAGACTTTGTCAGTCTGGTGTTGACAAAGGCTTTAACAGGCCGAAACGTTCACCTCTCTTTCCCATTTCTTTGTGGTTTTTCCGCATATATATATATATATATATATATATATATATATATATATATATATATATATAGCATAAGTACTTAAATATATGTATAATATAAGTACTTAAATATAAATGCCTATAAGTACACTTATTTTTCCAGGTTGGCTTTAATGCGGATCATGCAAGCAATTGATTGAGTCAGAATAAGTAAGAAATACTTGAGTACCAACACTGCAACACCCTCCAAAACACACACCTCCACAAACACACACCTCCACAAACACACACCTCCACAAACACACACCTCCACACACACCTGCACAAACACACCTCCACACACACCTGCACAAACACAATCACCGATCTTGCAACACCCACCCTCGACGTCCCACGTTAACAAAATAACTGAATAACTGATATATTTAACATTATATGTTAAAACGTCCCCGTAATGGGAGGCTTACATTTACGAAGGGATTTAGCATAATTCTACCTATTATACCTAACGCATACTTAATTTTAAAGGTGTAGTGTTACCACAGCTCATTTTTTCTGCGTATATTTTTACATACAAAAAAATGAATAATTGATAAGATTCAATTTAATGTTATAATTTTTCCCTGAAATTAAATTAGCGAAGGAACGAAAGTAAAGTGCGGTAAAACTCGACCAAATTTCCGTTATACGCCAAAAGTTTACATTTGAAGTAGATAGGCAAGCAGATAGACAGTGACAGAAAGAAAAAACAGATAGATAGGAAGGGACGTAGACACAGAGACAGACTGGTTGTGAGAGAGAGACAGAGTAAAGGACAATAACATTGAGAGAGAGAGAGAGAGAGAGAGAGAGAGAGAGAGAGAGAGAGAGAGAGAGAGAGAGAGAGAGAGAGAGAGAGAAAGAGAGAGAGAGAGAGAGAGAGAGAGAGAGAGAGAGAGAGAGAGAGAGAGAGAGAGAGAGAGAAAGAGAGAGAGAGAAAGAGAGAGTTAAGAGCGTGGCAAGAGGACAGACAGCTCCCGATAGCATCTATATATTAAATATTGGAGAATATAGCCACGCTCTTTGCTCTTTGTTGATCAGGAGTTCTTCAGCCATATTTTTTCATTGTCTTACTGTAAATCCACTGTAAATTTCTGTAAACTAAACCAACTGTAAATGCACCGTAAGAGACATAGTTACTGTCCACCCGCATGAGAGGTGTCATTAGGGAGTTGGAAAAGTCTGTACCACGCACAGCAATGTAAGAATATGTTTTACACAGATCTAAAGAATGTGTTTTACTCAGATCTAAAGAATGTGTTTTACACAGATCTAAAGAATGTGTTTTACACAGATCTAAAGAATGTGTTTTAGACAGATCTAAAGAATGTGTTTTACACAGATCTAAAGAATGTGTTTTACACAGATCTATAACACACGAACGCCCAACGCAACACGAAACCACGACGTTGCTGCAACGTTCGAACAAGTTGTAACCACCCTGCCTTTCTAACAAGCTGTAACGACTAACTAGCAAGTTGATACAACTTTCTAACACGTCACGAAAACATAATAACACGATGTAACAAGGTAACAACAGTGGGGAGAGGATCCGTAACGTTGTGTGTGTGTGTTGGCCGGGTCATGCCCGTGAACCATGCAATTCGACGACCCTACTGCCACTTTCTGGGGAAGCACGCCTCAAACACAAACCTGAAAATCACCCTGTTGCTTCGCGGCTGCTGGAACTCTCCCACTCCCTACCCTCAGGTCCTCTACCTTCAGCCCTTCAAAGAGCGTCAAATTCGCCTCATGGTAACCCACGGAATTGGACAACTAACTTCAGGCCGATCGTTTCAGAGGTTATTATAGAGTGTAGCACGGGCTATGGTGAGCCCGTAGTGAACTTACCTGGCACTGGAGCGGGGCTGTAGCTATCTCAGTGGTGATTGATTGATTAAGATTGTTACTGTTACAGCTGTTTGACTGTCAATGGCATATGTTACATCTGTTTGATTGACAGGGGTCATGCTTCACTTCCTCTTCTCACTGTCAACTGGCACCATCCGTCAAACTATGTATAGTAAAACACATGATCAGATGTCAACTGGACCTTATTTGGCAGTACCCGGCGGCGACCCGGGTAGCGCCGGGTTGACCTTTCAGGAATATTCTAAATGTTTGTCACACATCACTAGGAGGACAGAGGAATAAGATGAATCAAAGAAGAAGCTGTCACGCAAGCAGCAGGTCCCCCTTCTCCACAGCGCCGAAAGTCTCCAATGGAAAAAACAAACGCGTTGCACCAACTGCAACGCGTTATCCAGTAAGTATTCCATTAAATAATTTTGACACTACGTTAAATACAAAACAAAAAAATAGTTTCATTCTACTTAAAGATTAAATCTCCAGCATCAAAATAAATACAAAACCTTGTGTGAAATCGGATTTGAACAGAGATCCAGATTTTGTAATTAAATTATTAATAAATATATATATACAAGAAAAATAAATTCAGATTATTCTTGACTGTAAGCTACTTAGGAACAAGTATTTAATAATACTTGAAAATTCAGGTTATCAGACAGCTTAGTTGTGAAGGCAGAAAATTTAAGTAATCATAATATTTATAATGATTCTTGTAACACAAGCTCAGAGGCGGCTCTTGCAGAAAGATAATTGAGGAACTGCGTCATTGTAAGCTTCACACAACGGCATAATAATAATAATAATAATTACAAACATAATCAAAATGATTAAAGAAAGAAAAACAACGAAAAATATTAATAAACACACCTTATAGGTGTTTTTATTACGCTAAATATCAATAAACACATCTATACTCTGCAAATGGTTCCAAGGGTTGTTATAGCCGGGGGCAAGGGTTGTACAGATAAGCTCCCACACCCTGTAAAGTGCCCCTGATGGCGTGCGTCTCAAATAGCCTCTGACAACCAAGTCCAGCTCCTGGCCTGCACGTGTGGCTTAGTCTCTAGGCCCGGCGGAACTGCTTCTACCAACAGGAGAAGGGGCGAAGGCGGGCCTCTGGTGCCTTAAAACCAGTTGCTTCGGGCAGATGGGACTCGTTACCCTGGAAAGGCAGCTCATCTAGGGGAAGGAAAACCCCGAATTCAAACCTCTGCTGTCTTGTGGCTAAACCCACTCATGGGAAAGGCTTCGCGATTCAACCCTGAGTCGGAGTGCCTAAGGCAGTTTGCAGCTGTTTACAGCTACATTCTGGCAACTCCTGCGACGACACTGGTGCCAAGCGTATCGGCGCCTGCCCTTCCCTTGGATCACATCGGTGGCGGGGTGAGGGTGGATCTGCTGCATGGGCAACAGCTTTGTCCTCCATAATTACTGCCCAGGCCTGTGCTCTGGAGAGGAGACTCCAGCGTCGCCTTGATGATGGCTCAAATCAGCCTTCACAGCCACAGCAGGCACTGCATCCAACTAGACAACAACAACTATACACCCAGGGCACAACCCCATAACCGCACGGGGTTGACGGATGCCTACAACTACTCTCCAAACACAAAATGTAACGGTCGTTATTGTTACCTTGTTACAACGTGTTACAAAGTCGTTACAACGTCATAGTTTCGTCGTATTTTTGGGCGGGTACATACGCGCACTGTAAGCCCATAGGGGTCGTTACTCTATTTTCCATCGTCATTGTTTGTCAAAGGGTAATTTAACATATACAGTATCCAAAGCAACTTAAACATCACTAGCAACACGTGACACCATCCTCGGCCAACGTAAACACTAAACACGGGATTCTGCCGGAGCACCGATAAATCCTACGGTATCATACTGCATGAAACCTCTATTTTTGTCTCGCTTTAATGAAAATTCTCAAAATTCAGTTATAAATACATTGAGAGTAACATATTTCATTTTGTTATAGCATATTTATTAGTTCCTTATGAGTGAGGTTGAGGAGTTATACACCACTGCGTTCCTCAGTTGTTCAATATATGTTGTGTGAAATATATGTGAAGGTTTTTGTTATCAACATAAGCACAGGCAAGAAATGAAAGATGTTCCGTATTTAAAGTGCTCTAAATATACTTTTAAAAACTCGAGATTCGAGTATCATGTGCTTTCTGTGTTCATCTTTAGTGTTTTTCTGATTTTAATTATAATTGAATCATTACGGGTTAGATTTTGTCGTTTTTCGGTCAAAAGGAATGTGGTATTTGACTAAAGAATCATTTTTTTATGAGTCTATGAGTTGCTGTTGTGATGATAATCTCTTTCAAGAGAGATTGAGCCTGCTCTTCCCTACACATTTACGTCATTCAAGTACAAGATACTATATTGAAGATACGTCCACCAGTATCACCAAACGTTTTGCCCAGGAAGCAAAGCGTACCATGCACAACCCGACACACCGGCTACCGCCCGCCGTCAAACCAGCAAACTACTCATTCTCCGCCTGCCTGTTGCTGATTGGCTGGTGTGTCGCCGCACCTGCACTCACGCCACTACATGAGTCGACGTCTGGGCCAGCAGCACGCCGTCTCCTCAGAATATCCCTGTGCTCCTTGGAGTTGACATCTCTCTATAGTAGACTAAGCCCTGGCTGTCGTGTACTAAGGGAGGTGGCAGCTTGAAGCCAGTATTCTCAGCACCTCACTGATTTATTTTACTTGCACTTACTTGTCTTAGAGTAACCTTTTCACTGCCAGTAATTATTCATGTTGTTTTGTTTGTTGACTTGTTTTGAATTTTACGAGATTGTCTTTATTCCTATCTTGTTTTCTAGAGTAATTAAAAATTTCATTGTTTATACTTTGTGTTTTGTGTGTCTTCCCATTACCTTACCACAGACAAAAGGACAAACTTCTCTTTTTTTTTTTTTGTTATGTGACGAGGCCCTGCTCCCAGCTTTTGAAACAGCCGAACACCAACGCTTTACCGTCACACTGTAATATATAAGTTAAGTTGCTGGAGTGTGTTTCACAGACATACTCAGTTTACAACAGTCTCGAGTTTGCAACAAAAAACTTGGTTTTTAAATTTTACTTCAAAGGATTTGAATTTCGTATTGGAAGCAAATTATAAAATGCTTGAGAGTCATTCAGAAATACTTCTTAGACCTCTGCTGCTTGGGAGGTCAATCGGCAAGATTCAACAATCATTCTCCTTCAATAAACCCAAAGTTGATTGGTTAGATGAGAATTCGGAACATCATAAAGTTTCCTTATTACTTTCGCTCTCTAAAATATTAAGATAAGACAAAGATGCAGCAGCTGACTTCTGAACAGAACAAAACAATATCTTTCTGTCGCAGTTGCTTAGAGCTTATTTATTGATGATGAGTCTAAATAAAGTTATTGCACTTGGTAAAATGATTTCCCAGCTTGAATAGATCTAAATTTGATAACCAAAAAAAAAATATGTTTTCCGAAAATATTTCAGTGCTAATAGAAACATCTTTAAGATAAAAATTGAATTTTTCTTTGAGGACATGAATGCAATGCTTACGAACACGACACTTCGTATAGTTAGAAAATTAGTGTATATGCTGATAGATACAAGGTATTTTATGCCTAATTCTTCTTAGAATGTGTGGAAAAAATGGATCTCCACACTTCATAATATATTAACACGTGTGTGTGTGTGTGTGAGACATTTACTAAAAACGCCAGTCAACGTGATTATAACCATTGTATGAAACATGTATACAGCTTCGCCCTCCTTCCCTCTATATCCTTTCTCCCACCTATGTTCTTGTTACCCTATGAAGATAGTTATCTCTAAATCAAGACCATCATCCAATAATTCACTTTCTTTCTTATCACACACACACATCTGCTGGCTCAGACACAGCATCATTTTATCTCAAAACCTCACATGTGTTTTTTTTCCTCCTTCCCCTTCCCCCCCTCCCCCCCCCCCCCCCCCCCACACGCAGATATCGCCACTCATCCAAGATTTAACTTGACCCAGATTTAACTTGACCCAGATTAAACTTGACCCAGATTTAAGTCCACAACTTGGCCTGAATAGGTATACCGTTCCATGATAACTTTTAAGGAGAATCGAAAATCGATTCTGTAATAAATATATTGGTTTTCTTATCAATCTCTGATTGGTCGAGCAGAGGTCGATGTTTTGCGAACGTGTGGAAAACATTAGTGAATCATGATCATTTATTGGTTAGTGCGTATGACGCCAATATACGCTTCTGATCTGGTCATTTAAATATGTTGGAAATTCGTTTGATAACGACATTTAAAATAACATATGACAATAACATACGTTGCTCCTGTTCACCAAGCAGTAAATAGGTACACACACACACACACACACACACACACACACACACACACACACACACACACACACACACACACACACACACACACACACACACACACACACATCAAGGCCTCGTAGCCTGGTGGATAGCGCGCAGGACTCGTAATTCTGTGGCGCGGGTTCGATTCCCGCACGAGGCAGAAACAAATGGGCAAAGTTTCTTTCACCCTGAATGCCCCTGTTACCTAGCACTAAATAGGTACCTGGAAGTTAGTCAGCTGTCACGGGCTGCTTCCTGGGGTGTCTGTGTTGTGGAGGAAAAAAAAAAAAAGTAGTTAGTAAACAGTTGATTGAGAGTTGAGAGGCGGGCCGAAAGAGCAAAGCTCAACCCCCGTAAACACAACTAGATGAATACAACTAGATGAATACATACACACACACACACACACACACACACACACACATACACACACACACACACACACACACACACACACACACACACACACACACACACACACATACACACATATAACAAGAGGAGACTGTACATATAAACTCTACCTATACACTCACATTACACATTATTTAAGCCGTGAAACACAAGTTTCAGCGGAAATACTCACAATTATGCACTTAACAGCTTGAGTTCTTAATTACATTTTCCATCTCTCCTACATTTATTATTCGTTTATAATGCTTCACTAATGCTCCAGACTAATCTCCAAAGATTACAAATGCTCCAGACTTTTCATCCAAATTTGAGAATGTTCCAATTGCGTTGCAGACTAATCAACAGCTCTTACGTTATTTACCGAGGTGGAGAATGCTCACTTACTGCACAAGAATATTCTTCTAGGGTTAAACATCCCCCACTAATTATCCGTGACTGTAAATTAAGGTAAAAAAAAACGCTTTTATAAAGCTCTAGAGTGATCTTCCAAGTAGTTACTTTCTTTACTTTCTTTACTTTCTTTACAACTATCATTCGTTAGTTGCTCAAAATATTTCACAATGTAGTGAATCGGTTTAGAAAATTAACTCTGGATTGGGATAAGAATGAGGGGGTTGGGAGAACCCATTGAGGTTATTTTGAAGTTATCTTGAGATAATTTCGGGGCTTAGCGTCCCCGTGGCCCGGTCATCGACCAGGCCTCCTTTTTGTTACATACCCCTAGGAAGCAGACTGTTGCAGCTGTTTAACTCCTCGGTACCTATTTACTGCAAGGTGAACAGGAGGCATGAAAATGAAAGAAACTCTGGCTATTTGTTTCCGCATCCGCTGGGGATCGAACCCGGAACCTTAGGACTATAATATATAACCTCACCTGTGTTGCAAGACAACATACAACCTCAGAACGCCCCATAGCGGTCAGTATTATTGGTGATCTAAACTTACGAACGACAATCCCTTCCCTCTACGAAATAAACAATAGTTAATTACTAAATCAGGCTTGTAAATGACTTATCAACTATAGCCACGACCATTACCATATTTCGCACGTTTCCCATAAAACTACTTTGGGGCTACGCCGTGTGAGAGATAACTAAATTAGGTAGGTAATTTGATTTCAGTAAACCTGAAGATCCTTCTAAACTTACAATGTAATTATGGAAATTAAAAATGTTGATTTATGTGATTGTGGTGCGGGTTTAGGTTCACGCCGGTCACTGCTGAACAGTGAACACCGGCGGCGTTTTCCCCTGGCCACGACCCACAGAGGAAATATGTAAACGATCTTAGCTTTTTCGAGATTCGTGAACAGAATACCACACTGAGAGCCATGATAAAGTATCGTAGCCTACTTAGCAGTGAAGACGAGTGGTCTGTTTCTTCCCTGTCTGTATGGGCCAAGGATGTCGTCTGCTTCCTGTCTGTGTGGCCAGGGGTGTCGTCTGCTTCCTGTCTGTGTGGCCAGGGGTGTCGTCTGCTTCCTGTCTGTGTGGCCAAGGGTGTCGTCTGCTTCTTGTCTGTGTGGCCAAGGATGTCGTCTGCTTCCTGTCTGTGTGGCCATGGATGTCGTCTGCTTCTTGTCTGTGTGGCCAAGGATGTCGTCTGCTTCCTGTCTGTGTGGCCAAGGATGTCGTCTGCTTCCTGTCTGTGTGGCCAAGGATGTCGTCTGCTTCCTGTCTGTGTGGCCAAGGATGTCGTCTGCTTCCTGTCTGTGTGGACGAGGATGTCGTCTGCTTCCTATCTGTATGGGCCAAGGATGTCGTCTGCTTCCTGTCTGTGTGGCCAAGGATGTCGTCTGCTTCCTGTCTGTGTGGCCAAGGATGTCGTCTGCTTCCTGTCTGTGTGGCCAAGGATGTCGTCTGCTTCCTGTCTGTGTTGACGAGGATGTCGTCTGCTTCCTGTCTGTGTGGCCAAGGATGTCGTCTGCTTCCTGTCTGTGTGGCCAAGGATGTCGTCTGCTTCCTGTCTGTGTGGCCAAGGATGTCGTCTGCTTCCTGTCTGTGTGGCCAAGGATGTCGTCTGCTTCCTGTCTGTGTGGACGAGGATGTCGTCTGCTTCCTGTCTGTGTGGCCAAGGATGTCGTCTGCTTCCTGTCTGTGTGGACGAGGATGTCGTCTGCTTCCTGTCTGTATGGGCCAAGGATGTCGTCTGCTTCCTGTCTGTGTGCCCAAGGATGTCGTCTGCTTCCTGTCTGTGTGGCCAAGGGTGTCGTCTGCTTCCTGTCTGTGTGGCCAAAGGTGTCGTCTGCTTCCTGTCTGTGTGGCCAAGGGTGTCGTCTGCTTCCTGTCTGTGTGGCCAAAGGTGTCGTCTGCTTCCTGTCTGTGTGGCCAAAGTTGTCGTCTGCTTCCTGTCTGTGTGGCCAAGGGGCCGTCTGCTTCCTGTCTGTGTAAGCCAAGGATGTCGTCTGCTTCCTGTCTGTGTAAGCCAAGGATGTCGTCTGCTTCTTGTCTGTGTGGCCAAGGATGTCTGCTTCCTGTCTGTGTGGCCGAGGATGTCGTCTGCTTCCTGTCTGTGTGGCCAAGGGTGTCTTCTGCTTCTTGTCTGTGTGGCCAAGGATGTCTGCTTCATGTCTGTGTGGCAAAGGTGTCGTCTGCTTCCTGTCTGTGTGACCAAGGATGTCGTCTGCTTCCTGTCTGTGTGGCCAAGGATGTCCTCTGCTTCCTGTCTGTGTGGCCGAGGATGTCGTCTGCTTCCTGTCTGTGTGGCCAAGGATGTCCTCTGCTTCCTGTCTGTGTGGCCGAGGATGTCGTCTGTTTCCTGTCTGTGTGGCCAAGGATGTCGTCTGCTTCCTGTCTGTGTGGCTAAGGATGTCGTCTCCTGAGCAAGTGTAGCCAAGATTCTCAACTCCTCCCGGGTGGAACAGACAAAAACAACCCGGCCTAAGCTATAGGTGGCCCTCAGCATTCGAATCTTCGTCTAATCTTAAAATTAAGCATTTCTTGGAGAGCAGCATCCCCTTTAGGCTCGTTAATAAATCAGAGAGAGACCGGCTGTCCGGCTGGCAATCCCTGTGTTTTCACAGGGTTATCCTCACAGGACTTGCCCTATCCTCCCTGCCCCCCTGTCCCTAGTGGATAGGCCCCAAACCTCCCCGTCTTCCCCTAACCCCCCATCCCTCCCCCTACTGGTCAGGCTCCCTCCCTTCTCCTCACTGGACTGGTTCTCTTTCTCTCTCTCAGTCTTTCCCTCTGTCTCTCTCTTCTCTCTCTCTCTCTCTCTCAGTCTCAGTCTTTCTCTCAGTCTCTCTCTCTCTCTCAGTCTCAATCTTTCTCTCAGTCTCTCTCTCTCTCTCTCTCTCTCAGTCTCAATCTTTATCTCAGTCTCTCTCTCTCTCTCTCTCTCTCTCTCTCTCTCTCTCTCTCTCTCTCTCTCTCTCTCTCTCTCTCTCTCTCTCTCTCTCTCTCTCTCTCTCTCTCTAGCCGTGATCATTTTTTTAATGTAATTTTGTTTAATTCTCGACACCTTAATACTTTTGATAATTTACTTTTCTCATGTATATTTAAAATAATAATGAAGAAATATAATGCTGTTGAAGGCTAGAAAAATAAGCCCAAAAAAAACATTTATTGTTGCTTCCTGCATTCTTAATACTGGCACTGATTCTCGTGTTGACATATCCAACTGTTGAATACAATCACCAAACAATTATTCGATTTAAGGAATTATATATCTTACCAACAGGAAGTTTCCAGCCATTTGTAATATTTTTTTTTTACATGAATATTGTTCTATAAAATTATTAAAAAGTTTGAGTATTTTTATATATTTGTTCTTCAGTTTTCAGGGACCATGGCCCGTGCAAGACTGGCCGTCAGTCCAGGAGGACAAATATTCCAGATTTTATTTGTTTCTGTAAGAATGTGAGGAATGTTGGAGATGGGTCGAGGGGTGGGAACACTGACGCCTTCGTCTAAGGCTCCAGGGAAGGGGGGATCTGGCAACACTTGACGCCTGCGTCGATTGGGCGAGGGATGGTTTCGTGAGTCGACTCTGGTGCTCCTGACTAGTCAATTAGCCACTCAGCGCAGTACGTCAGTCGGCCATTCAGATTATCAGACAGAAACAGGAGTGACTCAAGGGGGCCTCATAGCCTGGTGGATAGCGTGCAGGACTCGTAATTCTGTGGCGCGGGTTCGATTCCCGCATGAGGCAGAAACAAATGGGCAAAGTTTCTTTCACCCTGAATGCCCCTGTTACCTAGCAGTAAATAGGTATCTGGGAGTTAGTCAGCTGTCACGGACTGCTTCCTGGGGGTGGAGGCCTGGTCGAGGACCGGGCCGCGGGGACACAAAAAAAAAGCCCCGAAATCATCTCAAGATAACCTCAAGATAACCAAGATAGGTCTTTTTCCAGACACTTGGTAGAGCTTAAAAGTATATATGGTCTTTTCAGTCTTTGGGAATAACTTCAGTGTATGGCTTTCAGTCACTGGGAAAATATATTGATTTTCTATTGAAAATTCCTACACTGACGCTGAATATATTTCACTTTCGGTGTAGGGTCCTTTTTACAATCACTTTGAATAACCTCAGTGTAAGGTCTTCTCCCAAACTGTCCTCTCGCATAACACCTCGTAATTTGACGTCAAAAGTCCCCAACGTCAAAGAAAGAGGCATTAAAAATTCATACCGGGTAGCAAAATCAGCGTGATGTCCCGTTTTCTGTTCAGGAGTTCTGGGTATGGTTAGGTTCTTGCTGTTTAGGACATCATTTTCCTGACGTTGTGAATGGTCACGAGATCTGACTGCGTCTCCTATCACTTTCTTGTTGATAATGCGTGAAAGGTTCTGTGTGTACACTGAGTCGTGAAAATTTTAAGCATCAAAATGAAAATTTGATGCATTTTCTCATTATGTAATATATTATTTACGTACTTTCCGTGAGCTTTTAATTTGGCGAGGGGCGGGGCGTTAGGGAGGGGGGGGGGGGTGATGGCGAAAGTGTGTTTTTCTGAGTAATTTTGTTGGAAATTTTTCATTAAGGATATTTTTCGTATTGCAGTTGTTTAATCAATGTAATTTTTTATAGCTTACAAATTTTTTCACTGTAAAAAAAGAATGACAACCTAAATAATAAGTTATTAAAGTAGCCAAGTCCCGAAATCAAAGTTGATGAAGGTATTTCTACTGAAAATTTACCAGCTGATGATGCTTTTAAATGCTAAAATAAAAAATAAAATAAAAAATTGATAAACACAATGATTATAAACCTCAACAGAGTATCAGTATATCAACCAATCACCCTAAAGTGAAAGTACTTATGATATATATTGGGTAGAAAGTACTAATATGTAGTGAGTGACCACCAGAAAGTTAACTTTTCTCGACAAAAGTAAAGCACAAATCAGAAACTTTTTCTTTAACCGCAAGTTAAGTCCTAACCTAACCTTTCCTAACACTCGTAGTCCATCGCACTTTGTCTTAGGCTTTTTATAGCATATATATGTGCAATATTTGGTATAGGAATATATAAGTTTGTTTTCGAGCTTCATTTCCCGCACTCTTATAAAATGAATAGTACAAAAAGTGGCTTACTAGTGGACCGTCACTACATATTGGGACATTTCACCATATAATCACAATAACCACTAAAACTTCAGGAGAAAGAGGTTGCAACACAACATATAAATTGCTTGCCTCATCATTTACTAATAACATTTCGTAAAATATAATTTTGTTTGACAAAAACTGCGAAATCAACGGAAAATTGGCAATAATAAGAATGATTTATTTCGTTAAATAACGTAATTAAAAGTGTAATCTAATTTCATGAGATTAAAGGAAATAGCGAAGGTATTGATGCAGTGATTTGGAATTCTCACTTCATGATGAAATTACTCTTACGAATATATGGATTTTTTTCTTGTTTTTCGCTGTAGCGAAGTCTAACTCAGATATGATCCTTCCTTTGCTTGTGTTTGCTTATAATGCAAGCAATACACATTGAAAACATTGTATACAATTTGTATATATATATTTATATACATATATATATATACATATATATATATATATATATATATATATATATATATATATATATATATATATATATATATATATATATATATATATATGTCGTGCCTAGTAGCCAGAACGCACTTCTCAGCCTACTATGCAAGGCCCGATTTGCCTAATAAGCCAACTTTTCCTGAATTAATATATTTTCTCTAGTTTTTGTCTTATGAAATGATAAAGCTACCCATTTCATTATGTATGAGGTCAATTTTTTTTTATTGGAGTTAAAATTAACGTAGATATATGAACGAACCTAACCAACCATACCTAACCTAACCTAACCTATCTTTATAGGTTAGATTAGGTTAGGTAGCCGAAAAAGTTAGTTTAGGTAGGTTAGGTAGTCGAAAAACAATTAATTCATGAAAACTTGGCTTATTAGGCAAATCGGGCCTTGCATAGTAGGCTGAGAAGTGCGTTCTGGCTACTAGGTACGACATATATATATATATATATGGACAAGGCCAGGAGAAATGAACGTCACTATCACCCCGGAACCACAGTCGACGCAAACGTCAATGCAACGTCGAAATCACTGATGATACACAAGCCGATAAAACGCACACTCTACCCCTAACTGTATCATACTCGCACACGTCGATACTCCGTCCTTCTCAGACCCGAAATTAACTTGTACACGAAGTCGCTATCAAACGCCACAGCAAACAAGGCATGGAACTCTGTGATTATATTTTGTTCAGAGCAAACGAGTGAAATTATAATGAATTTCATATTTTATAACAAGTAATGGATATATATATATATATATATATATATATATATATATATATATATATATATATATATATATATATATATATATATATATATATATATATATATTTTATATATATATATATATATATATATATATATATATATATATATATATTATATATATATATATATATATATATATATTTTATATATATATATATATATATATATATATATATATATATATATATATATATATATATATATATATAAAGGGGGGTACCACCAATGGTGCAATTATAGGGACCCACAGCCTCAGAGAAGGGAACACAGAGCATTCAGGAATGAACTTGCCATTTAACTCTGAATACGAAAGAGTGTTCGCTTCTCCTACCACCCCCCTTTTTTTATTATGGCGTACACTTTATTATGCAAGGTTATATATATATATATATATATATATATATATATATATATATATATATATATATATATATATATATATGTCGTACCTAGTAGCCAGAACGCACTTCTCAGCCTACTATGCAAGGCCCGATTTGCCTAATAAGCCAAGTTTTCCTAAATTAATATATTTTCTCTAATTTTTTTCTTATGAAATGATAAAGCTACCCATTTCATTATGTATGAGGTCAATTGTTTTTTATTGGAGTTAAAATTAACGTAGATATATGACCGAACCTAACCAACCCTACCTAACCTAACCCAACCTATCTTTACAGGTTAGGTTAGGTTAGGTAGCCGAAAAAGTTAGGTTAGGTTAGGTTAGGTAGACGAAAACTAATTAATTCTTGAAAACTTGGCTTATTAGGCAAATCGGGCCTTGCATAGTAGGCTGAGAAGTGCGTTCTGGCTACTAGGTACGATATATATATATATATATATATATATATATATATATATATATATATATATATATATATATATATATATATATATACATATATATATATATATATATATATATATATATATATATATATATATATACATTAAAAAAACCATTTTTAATATATATATATAAAAATAATACAAAAGTCTTCGTCCGCTTTAACAAGCCTGGCCTGAGGACAGGTTGTTTAGCGAACCTGGCGTGATGACCGGTTGTACTCCCGCAGTTCAGATCAGTTAGGCGCCAGCTGTGGTCAGTGACGGAAGTGATTTGACGAGTGTGTGACGAAATTCAATCATTTTACCTCCTCTTCTGGATAAGAGACGTAAAGGTTTCGTCACAGTGAGCTACAGTAACGAGAGGGGTTACGTTGTGACGTACTGCTCCTGCGTTACTATTAGTGTGTTAAGTTTTTTTTCTACTTTTTTAATGGTGTTCTCATGGCGTGGACGAGTTAGTTATTCATTCCTAACTTAATCAACGACTTTGTATAAGTGTGGTGTGGTGTTGGTATCAGTGAGAAACCAGAGCAGGACACAACGCCGCTGCTGTTTCTGTACGGGGGTAAAGTCGTTAGCAGTGGTGGCCAAACCACTTGCTTCACTCTGACCGTACTGGACGAACTACCCTCCCCCCTCCCTCGTCTTGACTCCCCCCCCCCCCCCCCAGCACCCTCGTCTTGCTAAACAAGGTAATTGTAACTCCTCAACTTTCAATCCTTACCTTCATTTGATCTGTTTATATATTATATTATATTATATTATATTAAAATGTAGCATTATATGTTGTGTATAAGAATTTCAATGTATAAGGCTTTTTATTGGACGATATGAATAATTATATTTTACATGTCATTACAGGTAGGAATTGCTCTTCTTCGGTGGACTCCCTCCAACAAGACACCAATACTGAGGTACGTTCCAATTTCCTTTTCCTTCCATAGAAATATTTTATGGAACCATTGTGTGAAATGTGTTTATATGTTGACCAAACCACACACTAGAAAGTGAAGGGACGACGACGTTCGGTCCGTCTTGGACCATTCTCAAGTCAATATAAACACCATATACAGTGTTTATATATTTCGTTCGTGATATCTTAACTAGTGTGGAGAACTGACTGTCGAAGCCGGTTGTGCACACCTTGAATCAGCCTCTGGAACCCTTTATTTTTTTTAGATTCGATATAATTAAGAGACGAAGTTAATTTAAATTGTTAATTGTTGCTATATTGTTAAGGTCCAGTAACTATTCGTAACTTGTGAAGAGCGAGCCAGTTCCCGTCAGAGACAGATTACTCTCACGTAGATGGCACGTATTATTAAGTAGAATAATACGGGTTCTGTCACACCGAAGAATACCGTACCAGTAGTAACGTCCAAAGGAAAAAAATATGTTTATCTCTCGGATTGTCCGGTAATATGTTTGAGAAATAAAAAAAATTGTTTGAGAAAATATGTTTGAGAAATAGAAAAATTTCCTTCGTTAATCAAATCCTAATCTTTTCAATATTTCCTATTTCAGTCCTAAAGTCGACAACTTTATGTTTCCAAGTTGAGTAGATTTGTAAAGGAATCATTTGCGTCTCAAAATTAACCCATTAATCTTCTGCAACGTTTCCAAATTCAATATATCTAATGTTACTCTGACTGCATACTTTATGAACAACAACATGAATTTAATCCATCTTGAAATTATTTAGAAGTTCAATTAATGATGATCGAAAAAATGCATCTTGAAATCTCTGAATGTTTGTTTTCTCATAAATTGTTAAGATCTGTCACGTTATTTCTCAGGCTTGTGAAATATTTGAAGTAACATTGTCAACATCGTAAAAGCATTTCCAGTTGGAATTCAAAGGTTTTTCTTGTTACTCATAACTTTATGTATTTTGCCTGAATTTTGTAATTCGCAGCATTTAAACATGTGGAGAAATCGGTAAACATATATCATCAATATATAAATCCTTTCAACATCAGATAATTCTGCTTTCACGAGTTAATAAAACAAACGAATTGCAAACACAACAAATCGTTTAGAGACACAACCTCTTGTAAGCCAACGAATATTGTTGACGGAAGTTGTCGTGAGAACACACAGTTTAAAAATAAAAACAGATAAAAACAGTTTAAGCTCAGACAAATCTCAAATTGTCTTTTTTATCAAAGCACACACTGAAACAAAATGATCTACCTTGATTGTAATTTGCATCACTGTTGTATCCTTATTACGTCCGGGTTTTTTCACTCTGCTGTGCAATTAAGTGAAAGTCTCCTTGTGGATACCCAACATATTTTGCGAGCCCATTGACTAACCCAGTACGTTTTATCAAGCGTGCTGGGTGTATCATCCTTTATCACGAAGCTAGTTTCGTCTTTGTTTACATTTCTACTTATCGCTCAGACAGTTTCTTTACTATAGCATAGTAAACACTGTCTCACGGTCATAGTAAACTCTATATTTCAGTCTGTGTATTATTTTCTGGTAACATCAAGAAGTTAGTCGGTTCTTTGGGTCCTGCATCACTCCTACAGGATCAACCAAGAGAGGAAGTAGAGTGAAGATAAGATATAATTGAGCTTGATAAAGGGTTTGGGGAGGGGATGATTAGAGTACTAATAAATGAGAAAATCAGTGAGGGAGAATTTTTTAAGGGGGGGATAAAGGACTAGGTGAGGGTGGATGGCAGGAGAAAGTATCAAAGGTATCAGGATAGGCACGAGGGAGAGTGGGGGGGGAGGGAGTGCGGACACCAAAGCTGATGATGGATGAGAATGAAGAGTGGGTGAGGCTGAAGAATGGATGGGGGGGCAGGAAAAGACGATCGAGGCCGTGAAAGGTGTGTTTGGTAGAATTTGCGATGGGAAGAGAGGGGGGAGGGATGTGTAGGGTTGGGAGTGGGAAGGGATGTGCTGAGGGAGGGTGAGGGGCAGGGAGGCATGAAGGCAAGATAGAGTGAAAGAGGTGTGTGAAAGGTGTGTGGAAGCGCAAGAGAAGAAAGGTGACAGAAATAGAGAGGAACTAGTAAAGAAGATTCAGAATATGTCCACCTGGAGATGTCTTGGAACAAGCAGTGAGGACGTGTGGAAACTGATGGTTGAAGCAACCCGTTCTTCTAATAGCACGTCACATTTTGACATATACCTTCCCCCAAGACCAAAAAAAAAAATCGAACTAAAAAATGATAGTGGCTCTCGAAGTTGACATAATGTCCCATTTTCTGGTAGGGGAGGATAAAGTACTTTAGTACGGCAGATTAGTGACGCTGGGAACGCTCGCGTGAACGGCCTGGTTGAAGTGTGTGCGGTGGGATTGGAGTCGAACCCTGTGAGAGGGCAACGGTGTGGGATTGATGGGGGGGACAGCGTGACAGCTCGTGTCAGTTAATTGCTAGACAAATACTCTCAGTGTAAAAAGAAAAAGACAGAAAAAACTATTGACCCGGAAGAGCTTCAAGCCCAATTAAGCAAACGAGAATGACGCAGGCTTCAGAGGAGAGCCTTATTACAGAAGCACCGAAGGTTGGATATGCAGCTCCTAATTGACTTAGATGAATAATGAGCACTAATCCTTTGGGTGGAAATAGATTGGAGGGTTGAGCGGCGAATAGTGGAAATGGATCTCAGTGGAGGATCCTGAATAAGGGGTTAATAGAGGAACTTGAGAAAGTATGCGTGTGCCACGAGAAGTAGGAAGAAGAGAGTACAGAAGAGACGAAATAGAACAGGTGCTGCTTCAAGGCGGTGGAGGAGATGAGTAATTACCCGCGACAAAAGGATAGAATGGGTTT
>NC_091230.1:12742881-12757881 GCF_040958095.1 Procambarus clarkii | reverse complement strand
TAACACACTCGCCCCTCGAATGATTTGGTCTGGGTTCGAGTCCTTGACAGAGGAGGATTTCCTGGGTGCCAGTCAGTATCTGTTCGCCCTTTTCACTCAGCAGTAATTGGGTACCTGGTTCTTAGCAGATTGGCTGGTCATGTTCCAGGAAAAATTACTGGGTAAGGCTTTCCATGAGCTATGGGAAAATAAAGTTCTCAACCTGTTATCAGAATTCAGAAGTTGTCTTCCTCTGTTTCACCGGTTGAGAGAGAGAGAGAGAGAGAGAGAGAGAGAGAGAGAGAGAGAGAGAGAGAAAGAGAAAGAGAACAACCAGCAATCCATACCTACAGGTTCCATACGAAACTAATCAGGTCATTAAATCCTCCCTCCCTCCAAGCCAAACCTCCTGCCATCTAGTCAATACACTCCTCCAGAAAGGACAATACTCACACTACGAAGGCACACGGCAAAAGCAGCTCTCTCCCTTCAGTTCGCTGGCGGTTGTGTAGTCATTCCTCGAGCTCACTTGTGTACGTGTTCCTTGTATATGACAGTACATCTGGCCGGAGTAGCATGGGGGAGAGGAAAGACAATTCAGACGAAAGCGCTCAGGCATAAAACGGGAGAATGTATTGGGGAAAATATCCATTTCTCTCTCTTCTAATACGTCGTATTATTAACGGAAGCTTCAAACAGAACCAGGGCGATGAATCAAGCTTCAAACAGAACCAGGGCGATGAATCAAGCTTCAAACAGAACCAGGGCGATGGATAAAGCTTCAAACAGAACCAGGGCGATGAATCAAGCTTCAAACAGAACCAGGGCGATGAATCAAGCTTCAAACAGAACCAGGGCGATGAATCAAGCTTCAAACAGAACCAGGGCGATGAATCAAGCTTCAAACAGAACCAGGGCGATGAATCAAGCTTCAAACAGAACCAGGGCGATTAATCAAGCTTCAAACAGAACCAGGGCGATGAATCAAGCTTCAAACAGAACCAGGGCGATGAATCAAGCTTCAAACAGAACCAGGGCGATGAATCAAGCTTCAAACAGAACCAGGGCGATGAATCAAGTTTCAAACAGAACCAGGGCGATGAATCAAGCTTCAAACAGAACCAGGGCGATGGATCAAGCTTCAAACAGAACCAGGGCGATGAATCAAGCTTCAAACAGAACCAGGGCGATGGATCAAGCTTCAAACAGAACCAGGGCGATTAATCAAGCTTCAAACAGAACCAGGGCGATGGATCAAGCTTCAAACAGAACCAGGGCGATGAATCAAGCTTCAAACAGAACCAGGGCGATGGATCAAGCTTCAAACAGAACCAGGGCGATGAATCAAGCTTCAAACAGAACCAGGGCGATGGATAAAGCTTCAAACAGAACCAGGGCGATGAATCAAGCTTCAAACAGAACCAGGGCGATTAATCAAGCTTCAAACAGAACCAGGGCGATGGATAAAGCTTCAAACAGAACCAGGGCGATGAATCATGCTTCAAACAGAACCAGGGCGATGGATAAAGCTTCAAACAGAACCAGGGCGATGAATCAAGCTTCAAACAGAACCAGGGCGATGAATCAAGCTTCAAACAGAACCAGGGCGATGAATCAAGCTTCAAACAGAACCAGGGAGATGAATCAAGCTTCAAACAGAACCAGGGCGATGAATCAAGCTTCAAACAGAACCAGGGCGATGGATAAAGCTTCAAACAGAACCAGGGCGATGAATCAAGCTTCAAACAGAACCAGGGCGATGAATCAAGCTTCAAACAGAACCAGGGCGATGAATCAAGCTTCAAACAGAACCAGGGCGATGAATCAAGCTTCAAACAGAACCAGGGCGATGGATAAAGCTTCAAACAGAACCAGGGCGATGAATCAAGCTTCAAACAGAACCAGGGCGATGGATCAAGCTTCACAGAGATATGACTCACACTGGCAACAGAACAATGAACAGACAACGGGTCCAACACCAGGAAGATATCCAATATAAGGGGTTGTGTAGCACACATGCACCACAGACAACAGGTGTGTCAACAGCAAGACTGACAGCTATTACACAGTGTAAAGGGGAGGGGTGTGTGTAGTGCCCCCCTTACACATACACTGTAATACTTGGGAGAAAGGGAACATAGAACATCTTGGAGTTTAGATGTGAAGGATTTATAGACATAATTCTATGTCTGGTGTATTGATAACATTTACATTTTTTTCACACACACACACACACACACACACACACACACACACACACACACACACACACACACACACACACACACACACACAGGTACAATAGCTTTTGACCCTCAGGCATCAATCAACACAATGCTATGGACTAGAATGAAAGAGGAGTTTACATTGCATTTCCTCTTGCTAACCTAGCTAGAAAAAAAGGAGTTTTAACTGATAATCTCAGACGTCTCACACCTAACTGACCTACCATCTTTGTCTTCATATATATATTTTATTCTTTTCATCTGAAACAGTTTATCATTACACACACAAAAAAAATTACTATAATTTAGGCTTGAATATTTGACTTCTACTAATACCATATATGTCAATTCATTAAATATTTCATTTCCTTAACCATTTTTGTCTATTTACAAACGCCTTAACACATTATTGAACATCGGGGTTAGCTGATGAGTGAGAAACATTTGTTTTCCGCAAATCAGAATAAATTTTCTGACCCATTATATTCACTGCCAAACCCCAAAAATTAAATCTTAATACGTTCTGAGGTGTCCGTCAGCCAACGACGAAGTAATTTGACAAACGACCATTGAACGATGGCTTTTTTAATCGGCCACGGAAATTCCCAGTTGGCAAATATATGACCGGAAAAGATTTTTGCATGATTAAGCGTAAAAAAAGGTCGGTGATTGGTGGGGAGAAAATGGTTTGCTGGTGAGGAGGAAATGTTGGTCCTTAAGATTCGCCAAGGGCGAAGGGAGGCTAGGTAGAGAAGGCTGAGATAGAGATAAGGGGAGGCTTGGAAGAGTAGAGAGTAGACTCTGTATGGAAAGGGAGTAGATGAGGAGAAGATGAAGAGGAAGGTGGTATGAGGAAGGATTAGGTTCAAGAAAAGATGATGGGAAGTTGAGAAGATTAGGGAGTAAACTCAAAAGGAGATGGGAAGAGGTTGTGGAAAATAGAGAGTGGGTTGTTGAAGAGATATCAAACGTTAGACAGAGTTGAGGATAGGTTCAGGAAGAGAGGAGGAGGAGAAAGAGGAGGAGGTTAGGAAGGATTGGGAGTGGCCTCAAGATGAACATAATTAGGTATAGAAACATAGAAACTTAGGCACTAGAAACTGATAAGAATGAAGGGTAAGGCACAACAGATTTTTGATGTATACAAATGAAAGATGTCAACATGTGTTTACAGTCTCCGTGGTGTAGTGGTAAGACACTCGCCTGGCGTTCCGCGAGCGCTATGTCATGGGTTCGTATCCTGGCCGGGGAGGATTTACTGGGCGCAATTCCTTAACTGTAGCCTCTGTTTAACGCAACAGTAAAATGTGTACTTGGATGAAAAAACGATTCTTCGCGGCAGGGGATCGTATTCCAGGGACCTGCCCGAAACGCTACGCGTACTAGTGGCTGTACAAGAATGTAACAACTCTTGTATATATCTCAAAAAAAAAAAAAAAAAAAAAAAAGAGGTGAAGAGAGAACTAAAGAGGAAAGAAATAGAATGGAGAACCTCATATTATGAGGTTCTCCATTCTGTAATAGTCATATTACAGCTGGTTCTCCCACTAACACATTATGATATGGTGTTCAACTATACACCAGTAACTGGTTTCATCCCATTTACACTTTGGAATATAGTGACATACCACAGTGGGCCACCATACAGACGCTTCTATAGTGTGTGTGGTGCTACATTACACATGGCTCCTTCCCCTCATCCCCCTTCCCTAATATTCTCGAAAACCCAGGTGTACAGTGTTATACCTGGCTTCCTCATACCTGGTTTCCTCATACCTGGCTTCCTTATACACTGTGGCTTGCTGTGAGATAGATTCCTTCCCGGATCAGCGTGTCACGTGGTATGACTGTAGTTAACTTCCCTACCCGGCGGAGGGTAAAGTCAGTCCTCTCCTGTGTTCATCAAAACGTCACTAACAGCGCGCATAGGTTCGAATCTTCAACACGGCTCCTGTGGATTTGATCAGTGCTAGATAATGTCACCCATCTTGGGCCTCGGAGTGGTGCTGAATGAGGGTTGACCTTCGGGTTTAGTAGTTTATCAGACATATGGAGCACAGCGGTGTGTATGAATGCTTGTGTATAAATACAGTGTGTGTGTATGTGTGTATGTATATTAATACAGCATGTGTAGCGATACAGATTTTCAGGCTGCAATGCAGTGTAAATGCAGCAATGAACTGTGCGTGTATTAATTGTGTGTGTTTATCACCATATTGTATGTGTGTGTGTGTGTGTGTGTGTGTGTGTGTGTGTGTGTGTGTGTGTGTGTGTGTGTGTGTGTGTGTGTGTGTGTGTGTGTGTGCGTAATTACCTAAATGTAATTACCTAAGTGTAGTTTCATAATGAGAGCTATGCTCGTGGTGTCCCGTCTTCCCAGTGCTCTTTGTAATATAACGCTTTGTAACTATTGACGATTTTGGCCTCCACCACCTTCTCACTTAACTTGTTCCAACCGTCTACCACTCTGTTTGCAAAAGAACACTTTCTATTATTTTTGGACACCTTCGTTGCCTTAGCTTGAATGTGTGTGTGTGTGTGTGTGTGTGTGTGTGTGTGTGTGTGTGTGTGTGTGTGTGTGTGTGTGTGTGTGTGTGTGTGTGTGTGTTAGTGTGTGTGTGTGTGTGTGTGTGTGTGTGTGTGTGTGTGTGTGTGTGTGTGTGTGTGTGTGTGTGTATGTATATTAGTAAGATATTTATTTTCGTTAATTCTCTATTTTCTCCTCAAGCAATTTACTTCTCAATAAGTTGTGTGGATTTTATGGTAACTTGGCGGCCCCGCTTTGCATCAGCGCCATTGCAATATCATTACTGCAGTCTGGAGGCTTCTTGCACCAGCAACATTTTATAATACATCAAAATGTCCTCTCCTCTCCTCTCTCATAATGTCGCTGAGGCGCTTCTTGCCCTGCGTTGTGTCGCGGTGTTCCTCCCCCCCCCCCATCACCCCCCCCCCCTTCACCCCATCACTACCCCCCCTTCACCCCATCACTACCCCCCCCCTTTTTCTTCACCCCAACACTATCCCCTCCCCCCCCCCCCCCTCCCCAAACACCTAACTACCTCACCCGCCTTACGGCCCACGTGGGAAGTATGGCACCAGACTAGTTCCAGAGTTGAGAGGTATGAGTTACGAGGAAAGGCTATACTGGAATTAAGCCTCACTTTACTGGAAGGAATTTATGGGAGACATGATTACCGCCTACAAAATTCTCAGAGATTTTGAAAGGTAGATAACGACAAACATTTTGCACGAGTGGTTCACGAACGAAGGGACACAAGTAGAAACATAGTACCCAAAATGAGCCATTGATATATTAGACGAATTGTTTCAGTGTCAGAGTAGTTAACGAATGGAATGTACTAGGAAGTGTTGTGGTGGAGGCTGACCCCATACACAGTTTGAAATGTAGATGTGATAGAGCCCAATAGGCTCAGGAACCTGTACACCTGTTGATGGTTGAGAGGCAAGATCAAAGAGCCGAAGCACAACCCATGGAAGTACAAAAAGGTGAATTTAATTAGGTGAGTACCCCTTTAACCTAGCCCCCCCCTCTCCCTAGCCCCCCTCTCCCTAGCCCCCTCTCCCCCCATCACCCCTCCCAGTATCTCTCCCCCAACCCATCCTGGCATCTAATACGTCGCTTTTCAAACGGAATCGACCAATCCGTTCAGAACGCGGCTTTCTAGTACAAATTTAAGCACCATAATATTGACGTTTTCTATGCATTGGCCCCCGATAGGTTAGGTGAGTTGCTTGGGTTCATACGTTTTTTGGTTAGGCATGACAGTCGCATTTCTTACGGAGAGGCAAATCGAGAGACCAGGATGCTATGTGTCATTCTTTCCTCTCTTTTAATGCCTCAACTACTTTCTTTCTGCCCTTCCTTTATTCCCCTCTCTCACCCTTTTCTCCCTCCCTCCTCCCCACCCTCCAGTTGCTCTTCCATCCCCCACAATGTTTTGACCCACTAATCAATCCCCCCTACCTATCCTGGCCCTCTCTATAATCCCTTTCTAATCGCCTCTTTCCCTGCACTTTCCTTTCTTTTCCCACACCATTCTTTCCTTCCCCTTCCTGTCTCTCCTCTACCCCATATCGCCGTCCCTCATTATCCCTCGCTACCCCTCACTATCCCTCACTACCCCTCACTATTCCTCACTACCTCCTCACCACCCCTTCACCTACTCTGCCTATATCTCACTCTCCTCATTAAGCACTAGCGTCATTCTGCAAAGGCAATTTTCCCGTGCTGTAACATTTCAAAAGTTTATCTTGTAACATCGTACCCTCCCTCTCTCTCTCTCTCTCTCTCCCTCCCTCTCCCTCTCTCTCCTTCCCTCCCCACATTCGGCGCCATTATTCATGGCTTCGAGGCGGGCAATATCATTGGTTCTTTGTGGCCGATATCAATAGGTTTGTCAACATCACGTGTAATGGGATATATTAGTGGACTTGTGTCCCCGCTCTCCTAATATCTGCCAGTAACACTAGTGGAGGGGGGGGAAGTGGGAGGGGGATATTAGTTTGTTGTAGCCCCCTCTTCCTCCCCCCCCTCCTCGCTTCCCCTTCCTGGGAAGGGGGGAAGATATGTAAGGGAGAAGGGGAAGATGTGAGGGTATACGGAAAGGAGGGGAGGTAGGTGGGGATTGAAGAAGGTGACAGGGGGAAAGGAGGTGAAGGGAAGGGGGTGGGGAAGGGAAGGGGAGGGGGAAGGAGGTGAGGGAGAGGGGGATGGAGGAAAGGGAGCAATATTTCACCGCTGCCTTCCTCGATACGCACGATTTATCACCGTAATCACTTGCCTCACCTCTCTACCCCCCTCCTCCCTCTCTCTCTCTCTCTCTCTCTCTCTCTCTCTCTCTCTCTCTCTCTCTCTCTCTCTCTCTCTCTCTCTCTCTCTCTCTCTCTCTCTCTCCTTCCTCCTTCTCTCCTCCTCTTTCTCTTTAACGTAATATATAATCATATTAATTATGAAAATAATTAAAATTAATGGTTCTGATGAAGAGAGGTAATTGTAATTATTTGCAAGAAAGTTAGGTCAAGAATTTTAATGTATATTTATTGCTTTATTATATAATATAGTGAAACTTGTTAAGATTACACAAATATCGAAGTCGATAATAGCAAATTAAAAAAAATATAAATAAAAAAAGAAATAAAAAAAATTAGACATAAAAGTCTCACAGCGAATGTCTTCTTGTCCGGTTGGTGCCAGAGACTTTCGGCTAGCCTCACCAAAATTTGCAGGGTGATTTGTCATTGTATGGAGAGTGTCGTGCAATCGCCATGCAACGGGGTCGACTCTGTGCCCCTTGTCTAAGTAGGATTGGCTACCATTTCAACAGTCAGCACCTCCTATGAAGTCGGAAATGTGGGTTTGATTGTTCGTGGTGTCTCTCTCAACTTTTTATCGGCTGTTATTAATGTTGAATCAGTTCCTCTCTCCCTGCTTACACTCACGCATTTCCCCATCACTATAATAAATAAGAGTACACCCAGAATGCAGATCTGTGATTTGAATCTCACTATCTAAGGGCACCTGGCAGCTGAGTGAACAGCGCTTCGGATTCGTAGTCCTGAGGTTCCGGGTTCAATCCCCGGTGGAGGCGGAGACAAATGAGCAAAAAGTTTCTTCCACCCTGATGCCCCTGTTACCTAGCAGTAAATAGGTACCTGGGAGTTAGACAGCTGCTACGGGTTGTTTCCTAGGGATGTGAAACAAAAAGGAGGCCTGGTCGAGGACCGGGCCGCGGGGACGCTAAGCCCCGAAATCATCTCAAGATAACCTCAAGAACATCTGAATCCACTATTATCTTAAATAAAGTCTATAGACTCCGGCCAGACGATTTCACATTCTCAGACTTAGTATAGAAGGGGCTGTGCCTCCTTCAGGAAGGCCCTTTTAGGCAGACCCTAACTCCCCTACGACACTCCCAATACAAACACCATTAATCCTTCAAGTTTAATAAGCTATACCTCTATGTCTCTGGCCATTTTGGTGAGAATATTACCTCTCTGTGGCCATAATGGCCTCTAAATGGCAATATATACACCATTTTGAGAATAATTCATTAAAAAATGTATAAACTCTTTCCCCCTCAATCCTTCCCCATTGTGCAACAGCCTGCCCTTCCCCAGCCCACAACAGCCTGCAACCTACTCTTTCAACATCACTGGCATCTTTTATTTCACGAGTTTACAGGAGACACATTGCAAGGGCTGGAGATCCCTCTTGCTTCTTCCCCCAGCCTCCTCCTCCAAGCAATATTAGAGTAACTTATGCTTGATCTGGAGCAGTTCCTGCAACGTGGCTAGTATCGTGCATCACCTCACAAATGGCATGCAAAAAGCCACAACCTCAATTCAGAATTCTGAACTCCCAGGTTGCATTGCTTTTACCGTGTCGGGGTTCGAATCCTCCTTATGGCTCCTACTGATTGTATCATTCATATATATATATATATATATATATATATATATATATATATATATATATAATATATATATATATATATATATATATATATATATATGAGTGGGTGTATGCGAGTCACGTGATGATGGTCGTTAAGCCTACAATAGCGTGCAGGTGTTGTATGTTTCGTGTATACACCACGCCTGTTGTATTTACCTTGCGCCACTGTATAATTAATGAGGTAAACTTTATACATCTACCATAAAGAATACCGCTACGGAGTAATTAATGCGCTACACCTCTACCATGCAACGAGCAGATGTATTATACACCGCATCTCCAACACTGAATGTTGCTGTTGTATGAGTGATATACACTACACCCTGACACATACTGTTGTCGTGTATATATATACATTATACACCACACTCTTCAATAACAAACACTGCTTAAAAAAAACTATTTGCTGCAACACAACCATTTAATAATAAAAGTGTTCTTGAGCTGTGTTGAACACGAACAAACAGAGAAAAGCCAAGAAAAACAAAACAGTATTAAGACAAAACTTTAGACAAACAAGCCTCTAGGTATGAGATAATCCTGTAGTGTCTGGCTTCAGGGTGTTTCTTCACCAGTCCTAAACACTACCTAAGTTTCAACACAATCTTTTTTTAGCATTTTTAGTTTTATTTTGTGATTGTGGTGAGAGGCGGTAGCAGCCTGGATCTGGTGATTGTGGTGAGAGGCGGTAGCAGCCTGGATCTGGTGATTGTGGTGAGAGGCGGTAGCAGCCTGGATCTGGTGATTGTGGTGAGAGGCGGTAGCAGCCTGGATCTGGTGATTGTGGTGAGAGGCGGTAGCAGCCTGGATCTGGTGATTGTGGTGAGAGGCGGTAGCAGCCTGGATCTGGTGATTGTGGTGAGAGGCGGTAGCAGCCTGGATCTGGTTTCTAATATTTTGTGTCTTGGGGCAGAGTGGAAGTTTTGGCTCTTTGAGAACTTTCCTTAAAACAAAACTAAACTGTTTGGAAATCCCGGAAAAATAATTTATTGTGTGTTACACAAATCAAAGCGTTTTGACCAATACTGTGAATATATATATATGTCGTACCTAATAGCCAGAACGCACTTCTCGGCCTACTATGCAAGGCCCGATTTGCCTAATAAGCCAACTTTTCCTGAATTAATATATTTTCTCTAATTTTTTTCTTATGAAATGATAAAGCTACCCATTTCATTATGTATGAGGTCAATTTTTTTTATTGTAGTTAAAATTAACGTAGATATATGACCGAACCTAACCAACCCTACCTAACCTAACCTAACCTATCTTTATAGGTTAGGTTAGGTTAGGTAGCCGAAAAACAATTAATTCATGAAAACTTGGCTTATTAGGCAAATTGGGCCTTGCATAGTAGGCTGAGAAGGACGTTCTGGCTACTAGGTACGACATATGTATATATATATATATATATATATATATATATATATATATATATATATATATATATATATATATATATATATATATATATATATATATATATGCGAACAAGCCTGAATGTATATTATATATATATATATAATATATATATATATATATATATATATATATATATATATATATATATATATATATATATATATATATATATATATATGTTTCATTGAATATGACCGCATATTCTGTATTTATTATTTTCTGGTTTAGGGCTTCTATCCCTCTAACTATTTTCTTAGCATCAGGGCTTAATTGGAATAGGAGTTCTCCAAAACTCATTTTCGTACTTTTAAGGTGAAGAAAAGAAGTGATTTACTATAGAGTGTATTACACTTATTTGTATAATTTGCACGACGTTTCGAACCTCCATGGTTCATTCTCAAGTGAACAGATCTTACAATACTAGTTGATTTTATACCCGCATTAGGTCAGGTGATAATACAATGAAGGTGAAAAACATGGGGGGATACATAAGGGATAAACATAGGGGCTGCAGAAGGCTTATTGGCCCATACGAGGCATCTCCTATCTAAACACAAAGATTAATCCAGTGTAATTGCCAATTACACTGGATTAATCTTTGTGTTTAGATAGGAGATGCCTCGTATGGGCCAATAAGCCTTCTGCAGCCCCTATGTTTATCCCTTATGTATCCCCCCATGTTTTTCACCTTCATTGTATTATCACCTGACCTAATGCGGGTATAAAATCAACTAGTATTGTAAGATCTGTTCACTTGAGAATGAACCATGGAGGTTCGAAACGTCGTGCAAATTATACAAATAAGTGTAATACACTCTATAGTAAATCACTTCTTTTCTTCACCTTAAAAGTACGAAAATGAGTTTTGGAGAACTCCTATTCCAATTAAGCCCTGATGCTAAGAAAATAGTTAGAGGGATAGAAGCCCTAAACCAGAAAATAATAAATACAGAATATGCGGTCATATTCAATGAAACATGTTTGAAAGAAACCTGCTGCCAGTATACACCAATATATATATATATATATATATAATATATATATATATATATATATATATATATATATATATTATCTAAACCACCTTAGAGTCGGCTTCGTCACTAACAACAATGGCCTTAACCAGTATCGAATGAATGACAAAGTTGTAACAATGACTCTCATTAGAGAAGTACATTTAAAAGTATAAACAGACTCCACGAAACTCATGGCTTAGTTCATAATAAAACTGCAAAATGAACTTTGGAGAGTTACTTTTTCAACTTCCTTCTCTAGAGAGGTACATTCGTAATATAGAGAAGGTTTGTGCTAGAATCATTCACTTCTGTGTACTCACCTATTTGTGCTTGCGGAGGTTGAGCGTTGACTCTTTGGTCCCGCCTCTCAACGGAGGTGTGTGTGTGTGTGTGTGGCTCATTAAGTGTCTCAAGAAATACTTAACTTAGTCTTAAGATCTTGGAAAGAACACCACTTTATCGAAGGTATTACAGTCCCGTTAATGATTCTTCTCATTAGTTTTGCATCATCTTCAAACATTGATACACTGGATTCAATTTCCGGTCAATATCGTTAGCACAAGCCTCCTTGCATTACTCGTCTCGTTACTTCTCCACTGTGTTGTCTTTGCTCTCATTGTATCCCTTTGCTGTCTTCCTAAGAGGTAGGAGGAGGCAGTGTGAGGCAAGGTAGCTGTAATGAAGATTAGGGTTTATGGTGCTACGGCCCAAGTGTGAATTGTCGAACATATTTTTTTGTTAATTTTCTCATCACTGAATGATGTTGCATATTATTATATTATCACTAATTTCTATGTTTTTCCAGATACACCATCCTACTTCTCCGGCAGGGTACGGGTCTCTTAAGTGAGACTGTATACAATTATTTCTGACGATTGAGGAATATGTTGTCTGTCTTTCCCTCTAGTTAAGGCTCTGTCATCCACTTGCAGAACTCTTAATAACTTTGTAAAACACTGGTGTTTGGAGACAATTTAGCTGCTTTGGCAGCTAAAATTCTCTAGGAACTACCAGGAAGTAGTTGTCTTTGAAACTGACCTGAATTTCAGAGACTCTGATCTTCTTCGTTTTGTTGTTGTTGTTGTTACATATTACCAGTGTTTTTGTAATTTTCCAAAAAAGTGTGCAAGCTCTCCCTTTTTGCAGGGGGAGGAATTAAAAGCTACAGTAAAGGGACTACCTAAGGCTTGTGCTACCTTCTTTAGTATCGAAGGTGATATCTCGTCTGGTCTTACAACTTTTATCACTCGTGTTAATGTTTTTGTTTCCTTGCTATACCTAATGCCACTATAAATATACCGAGCCTTTCCTTAAGAGATTGCTCTATTTGGGGTTCTTAATTCCAGTCACAGAATAAGTTTAATCAAGTTCAAAAACTTCCTAACTATGTAAAGTTCTTCACGTCCTTTCTTATCATTATCTGAGTCCCCTCTTCCCTCCTTATCTCCTCTACGCACTCAGATCACTGACTTGTTCACGGTGTCTTTCTTCTGATTTGGCAAAGGAGCAGTTAAGGCTGATTATATTTTCGGCCCTGATACCTGATTAACCTGATCATCATGATCACCTTATCTTCGGATACCTTATCAACCAGGTTGTGATACATACGTCAGGCTGCTCGCAGCCGCGTCCAATAGCCCGGTTGACTAGTCCAGCAACAAGGAGGCCTGGTCAGGGACCGGGCCGTGGGAGCGTTTAATCCCGAAATCAACGGAAGGTAACAAGGAAGGAGATCATCACCCACGTGTATATCTAGTGTATATGTTGTGTATATGTTGTGTATATGTTGTGTATATGTTGTGTATATCCCATAAAATTCTTCTGTTGCGTGCTCTCTTGTTTCTCACCGTCTCTTCTACAGCTTGACACTCTTCCTCCAATTTCCTCTTCCACTTGACATTCTCTCCACTGCCTCTTAGGCTCCCTGGACGCTTTCCTCTCCCTCTTGACATTCTTCCCTTCCTCTCTCTCTCTCTCGCTCCAGTTTGTGGCACATATTGCTTGGCTCCTGAGTTACTGCCGCCTGTTCCACTGTCGTCTACCAATTAGTAATGCTGCCTTAGTGGTGGTGACTCACTCTCTCTCTCTCTCTCTCTCTCTCTCTCTCTCTCTCTCTCTCTCTCTCTCTCTCTCTCTCTCTCTCTCTCTCTCTCTCTCTCTCTCTCTCTCTCTCTCACCACTAGATAAAACAGGTTCTGTAGATTTGACCTCTACATAACAGGTGTACTCTACTGAGCATCTTTGATGAAGTTTAACATGAACTTGTTTCCAACTGGAGCTGTGTGTATGTGAGAGAGAACACAGTTGACAGAGGTGTCGATTAAACACATCGCTTGTCTGCCTATCAGGGCACTCGTCCCTTGCATTAAGGTACCCTCCTAGTTACCTTACCTTAGTTACCTTACCTTAGTTACCTTGGTATAGACTGAAGTCCCTATTCTTTCCTGAGACCGTTATTCATCCTGGAAAAGCAGCTTACCTACATTCTCTCACTCATAAGTAAGAGTAAGTTTAGGAATTTGCTCCGGAAACTTCCTTAATTAGCAAACAAGGCTTTCCATGACAGGTACCAGAGTGAAGAAGTCATAAACATACTTTCTGTCAACATCAGGTTTTCGGCTCAAGTCAACCCTGGATCATAATATTTGTCAACAATTGTGCCGACATCAAAATTTGCAATCAAGACATCAATTGCAGGGATAGGAGAGGGAAAGTGTGTGTGTGGGGGGGGGGGGGAAGGATTGATTGCGACAACATCAACTATTTTGTACACCATACCATCAGGTAACGGGATGGAGTTCCACTCTGAAACCCGCTTCAAGCAGTTGCATAAGTATATATGCTTTCAGAGATGTCATGACGAGGAATTGGAAACGGAAAAATTGGAACTGGAAACTGAAAAGCTCTGTTCACCACCATTTCCAATTATCTCCTCCACTGTACGTGGTAAATTAAGCTCTGAGAGTACGTGTACTGGAACAGTAGGAGTTGAAGTAACGAGACTAGTACCAACAAACAACCAACACTAAACGAAACAATTTAGCAAATAGAAAAATCGACAATGTTTATCGAAATTACCCCACACCTTCTACCATTTTCTAAAGTATTCATGTCTTGCAGGCGATGAGTCACAATAACGTGGCTGAAGTATGTTGACCAGACCACACACTAGAAGGTGAAGAGAGGACGACATTTCGGTCCGTCCTGGACCATTCTCCAGACAATCGACTTGAGAATGGTCCAGGACGGACCGAAACGTCGTCGTCCCTTCACCTTCTAGTGTGTAGTCTGGTCAACATATTCATGCCTTGTTCATCACGAGTTCCAAGACTCATTCGGCTTGTGTACATCCCTCCAGAGGGTCCTGATCTATAAGAGGAATCACAGGATTACCACATAAGGAATCAGAGGAATCACAGGATTACCACATAAGGAATCAGAGGAATCACAGGATTACCACATAAGGAATCAGAGGAATCACAGGATTACCACATAAGGAATCAGAGGAATCACAGGATTACCACATAAGGAATCAGAGGATCAGAGGATTATAAGAGGAATCAGAGGATTACCACAAGCACATATCCACAGATTATTCTCCCAACACTATCTTATTAAGGCAAATAATGGGGCGAATAATTTGTAGATACTGTTTATTGACAAACTGAAGGGTGTTCGACACTTATTGTAACTCTAGCAATTAAAAGTCCAACGCGGGAGAGAGGAGAGGGAAAGGGGTGGGAAAATGGGGAAAAAGGGGAGATAATAATGGGTGGTAAAGGGTAAAGACAAACCTCGTCTGTGTCTTTACATATCCACTTGGGTGAGGTGAGGAAATTATCAGGAGAAAGCATTTGGCCATTATGACTATGTAGCAATT
>NC_091230.1:12697881-12735381 GCF_040958095.1 Procambarus clarkii | reverse complement strand
GCTTGGGGTAACTATGGTGAGTTCACTTCCCTCACAAGAAAGAGTTCAGCTTGGAAAACCGTGAGAGAACCCGTAATGTAAGATTACCTTCCGTATATGGATTGAATCGACCCCAATTAGAACTTCGTTTGACCAGACCAAACACTAGAAGGTGAAGGGACGACAACGTTTCGGTCCGTCCTGGACCATTCTCAATCGACTTGAGAATGGTCCAGGACGGACTGAAACATCGTCACCCCTTCACCTTCTAGTGTGTGGTCTGGTCAAACTACTTCATCCACGTTATTGTGACTCATCGCCTGCATAGAACTTCGCTGTTGTAACCATGGGAGCTGCCCGTAGAACTGGTCAGAACCCATAAATTGGCATTATATCCTCACATGCATTGATTGTTAGGGGTCTCTGTAGTAAAGTTGGGGTTCGTTCTCGACTCAATCGTGAATCCCGAGTTCGAATACCGAATGGAATAGAAATGGTTAGGCATGCTTCCTGTCACCTGATGCAACTGTTCCCCTAACTGTAAATAGGTCTCCGGGAGTTACGTTAGATTGCTCTCGGGTTCTGAAATAGGGAAAGTCAGTATTTCGACCTTCGTGGGAGAACCTCGATGCAAGCCTAACGTATATATGTACTAGGGCTGCCTGTCCCCAAACAAAATGAATTATATATTCAGTTCAACACTTAGCATATCCATTTTCAGTATATTTAACCCAAACTAACTTAGTTTGGGAATACTGAGGAATGCTAAGTAAAATTTGGCTGATATTAAATAATGTAGATACATAAATACATAAATACATTCATGTATTTCAAAATTGTTATATATAAAAACATCAACGAAGATACAACGAAAATACATATGAATACATGACTTCATTGTCTTTTAGAAAAGAGTGGATGTGAGAGAGAGAGTGAAAGAGTGAGAGAGAGAGAGAGAGAGAGAGAGAGAGAGAGAGAGAGAGAGAGAGAGAGAGAGAGAGAGAGAGAGAGAGAGAGAGAGAGAGAGAGATTAAGCACGATCACCCTCGACATTATCACTACCGTAACTCTCGATAGTGAAGATCACCATCTACCCCCATCACCATACCGTGAACCTTGGCAGCGACTCCTATCATCGTATTGTGTTCATTGCCTCCATCACCATCATCATCATCATCTTTCACCCATTATCTTTGGCAACGTTCCATCTCACCTGTCACCATCACCAGCCGCGCCGTCCTTATCACCGCCACCATGCATCACCATCATCACCATCATCTCATCATTATTCAGTCCTACCGTAAAGCTTCATCATAATCATCATAACCAACAGTTACTTCATCATCTCAATGAGCATCATCTAGCCATTTTGTGATCACAATCATCATATCATTATCATTCAGTCATCACTATCATAAGTACCTAAGCGACTATCACTAATTACCCCTTTCATCACTATCAATATCACCCGGAGCTCTTCCCAGCACCTCTCAACGCTCATTGTGGTCACTATCACTATCTACACCTTCCCCTGTCACCATCACAAGCATCATTTTCACTGCTACCTCCACTAGCATCATATTCCCCTGTCATCACCATCTACTGACCTTTCCCGTCACTATCTCGAAAAACTAACATCACCTTTCTCGTCACTATCACCACCACTAGCACTACTTTGAATGTCACCATCACCACTACAGCCACTAGCACTATCCCACGTCGCCACTAGCATGGCTTCTACAGCACCATCACTACCCACACTTTCACCCAGACCGTGGAGTGGAATGGTGAATATCTTTGGTCACATCAGCATAATTTTCAGTCACAATCTCCTCCACTACAATCACTCATAACGTCAGTATCACGATAAACTTGTCACATTTACAATCCTAAGCTATTCACAACCATTCATACTAACACTAATTATTGCACTGGAAAGATATTCCTCAACTAATAATTAGGACATCAACTAAATAAATGTCACTGGGCAAGTTTTCCATGAACTAAACAGGTATCTTTGGTCAGACAGACAGAAACAGAGATAGCCAGATAAGGAGAGATACATAGAGAGAGAGAGATTGAGAGAGAGAGAGAGAGATTGAGAGAGAGAGAAAGAGAGAGAGAGATTGAGAGAGAGAGAGAGAGAGAGATAGATAGAGAGAGAGAGAGAGAGAGAGAGAGAGAGAGAGAGAGAGAGAGAGAGAGAGATTGAGAGAGAGAGAGATTGAAAGAGAGAGATTAAGAGAGAGAGAGACATTGTAAAAGAGATTGTGAGAGTGATTGAGAGAGATAAAAATGGAGAAAGAGAGAGAGATAGGTAGATAGTTAGGTACAAAGATGGATAAAAAGATAAATATACAGAGATTGAAAGAGATTAAGAGAAAGAGATTAAAAGAGAGAGAGAGAGAGAGAGAGAGAGAGAGAGAGAGAGAGAGAGAGAGGGAGAGAGAGAGAGAGAGAGAGAGAGAGAGAGAGAGAGAGAGAGAGAGAGAGAGAGAGAGCGAGAGATTAAGAGAGAGAGAGAGAGAGAGAGAGAGAGAGAGAGAGAGAGAGAGAGAGAGAGAGAGAGAGAGAGAGAGAGAGAGAGAGAGAGAGAGAGAGGGAGAGAGAGAGTAAGATAGGAGTGCCAATCACCCTGTAAAAGCAGTGAGAGTGATAGGTGATCAATGAGCCGTCCTGATGGAACTGACAGCGTAAATAACCATAATTACAGATAATCAAGGGACGAGCCGCGCGACAGGGAACTTGCAAAGCTCGTTCAATGCTCAATCCCAAAATGGAATCCCAGATCACAGGGAAAGGGGGTTCATCACCTGTTCACTGACATCAAAAGGAACTGGGTGATTGGCTGACAAGCCCTGTCAAACATCGCACACACGGACCCCTGCTGTCACTGGCAAGAGTGTGAATCACTGTGTTAATCTGTGGCATCAATTATATATATATATATATATATATATATATATATATATATATATATATATATATATATATATATATATATATATATATATATATATATATATATATATATATAGTCTTTCTTGTCTTTCTTGCAAAGATATGTTGTTGAATATGACCGAAAGGGTAATATTAATGATTCTAACACGAATCTTTTCAGTATTTCTTGTATTTTTCTTCACTGTCGGGGGGGAAGTTGAAAAATTAACTCTCCAAAGTTAATTTTCACAATTTTATTTTTAGTCTGACACCTAGGGATGCGTTTCGTGCGATCACTCCTTACATTCTCAGAGACTACATGGGCATTTCGTTCTTAGTAGTTAAATCTAAAACAACAACAACCTTGTAAGCTTAGTGTAGCTGTGGCAGTGTAACAGTGTACTCCTGTAGATGTCAAATTGCTGACGAAATGTCGAACAATAAAATTGAAATGACTGAACTGTTTTGTTCTGCTATCGCAACAGATCTAATGACCTGTAGCGATAGAGTGGCCCTTACGTCATATCATTGATTTGTAACGTTGCTTAATCACGACAGACATATTTGCTGCATTATTGCAAAGTTGTTTTTTGCTTATTCCTCTAGAGTATCTCATGTTACATTGCGAAATGCTCTTTGTTTAATTAAAAAATAAGCTTATTTTCTTTGTGACTTATTATGCAAATGTGTTGAACAGGGACCATGTCTGGGTTAGTGGGTGATTTATTTTTCACTTTCAAGATAAAATTATATTTTGATATCATAAGTGGTACTATAGGCGTCAGATAATTTTTAGTCCCTGTATACCGTATAGAGAAAGCAGACTATATATTCTTAGAAATGTTGTTAATTTGTGTTCGTGTGAAGACAATACACACAGGTTTATACCATATTTTCTTCACTTTAACACCAGCCAAAAGTTATACCCACATGTGCTGATTCTGTAATAAAACGCATTGGAGCATAGCGATATATTTTCGAGCGTAAACGTATATTAGTGATTAATGTGTCAGGGGATTTATATATTGTATTTTTCTTACTGGAAAATTACTTGGTGTCTGGCAGACCGTGGGATATTTGTACACTCCGGAGGACGACTTGAGACCGTAAGAGTAGCTGCACAGTGAGGTGTAAACCCACGTACTCTAAATATCATAAATCAAGTAAAAAGTTATCTTTTCTGGAGGTGACATGAGCGCCCTTCCGGGTAAGACTAGTATGGGATTAAGCTCCATCAACGAGATCCTCAAAAGCAACATCATTGGCTTGAAAAAAAGTCTGAGCTAGAGAGGATTGGCGTCATTCTTCCTCACAAAGTGTCTTACGTAGTGTGTGTGTGTGTGTGTGTCCCTCCTTGCTGAACCTTCCGTCTGTGATGTTCCTCACTTTGCCATGACCCAAACGGAGGTGAATGCCATACATTACTGAAGAGCACGTTAAAGACAGCCCTCAACCCTCCTCTTGGTGAATGCCAGTCGTCAAGACAGTAGAATGACAGCCAGAATGTAGAATGACAGCTCGGCCCATCAGACTCCGTGGCGTCGGTAATCAAACAGCTACTCAGATCGATAAGCAGCCGTCCTCTCCTTCTGCTCTGTGCCTAATGAACAAGTAAAGGTTCTGACACCTTTACCTGACACCTGAGGAAATTCAGAAGGGACAAAGGTGCCTACTTTCACAGAATGAACACTGAAATTTGATTTAATTTCATTGCACTACGTTATATTTCTTCCATCACTCACGCCAGCCTGCACCACACGAGACATTTTTTTGAGTAAATATAATGCTTTACTTAGGAAATATTTTTTGTCCCAAATATAATATAGAGACCCGATAGAGAGAGAGAGTTGTCTACCAAGCCGAATTTTCCTGAAAATAACAAACTGTTCAAATACTTTCTCTTGTGGAAAGATAAAGTTTTTCGTTGAATTATTTATGACATTATTTGTTCACCTAACCTAACGTGAAAAAATCAGTAATTCATATTCCTTATATAAAATATTAATATGGTTTGGATTGAACCGGTCTGGAAAGAAATTATTGAAAATATCGAAAATCGATTTGCTTGTTAAGCAAATCGGGCCTTCCTTACTAAGCCAATTTTGCGGTTTGGGCTTCATGGTGCTTCACTACGAATGCTCTGAGCAGACGTCTTACACAACACTTACGAGGAGGTACTAAGCAGCCTCACTCATAACACCATACTGAGTCGTCAGGGCATAGTGAAGGATACCACGGTAATCACAGGTACCAGTGATCGTAGGAGGCTCCGAACACCTCTGGCTTTGTTCATTCGGGAGCCGACACCAATAATCAACATTCGATAGGTTTCAACTTCGAGCATACAGTTATTTGATGGCTATCCACTGACCTAGAGAAATGATGGAAAACCTGGTAGTCAACTAATAGATGGAGTTAGTAATGACCTCGTCCTATTTTTAGGCTTTCTCTACGATTAAGGAAGTTAGGCGAATCATAGGGTAAACTGAACACAGTTATAAATGTCTGTTTCTGCATGTAAGCTTTGTTCACTTTGTTCAATCTACCGTCCACTTTGACTGGACGGTAGAGCGACGGTCTCGCTTCATGCAGGTCGGCGTTCAATCTCTGACCATCTAGGTGGTTGGGCACCATTCCTTTCCCACCGTCCCATCCCAAATCCTTATCCTGAACCCTTCCCAGTGCTATAAAGTTGTAATGGCTTGGCGCTTTCCCCTGAAAATTAAACTAATTTCTTACGGGCTCACTATAGACCGTACTACTTGATATTGCCTTCTGAGTAGCTATATCTGAAACAACATCATGTAAGCTCCGAGTTACAGCCCCGCTCCTGTGCCAGTTTAGTCCATTACGGGCTCACCATAGCCCGTGCTACTTGAAACTTTTTGTTCCTAGTAGCTGAATCTAAAACAACAACAGTATATAAGCTCGAATGAGCTATTCATGCCCGTGCCACCTCTTGGGTGGTTTAATCAGTCAATCTTAAAGGTTCGCATACCTGAATATTTAATGTATTGTGTATATTATCGAAGATTACCTTGTTGATGAAACGATTAAGTCTTTCTTCACTCTCCAGATGGTATTGTTGAAGGTATTTACGTAGAATAGAGACAATTCGTAAGAAAATTACAATATATGTCGTGCCTAATAGGCCAAGTAGTGCGGTCAACTGCACTACTTGGCCTAATATGCAAGGTTCGATTTGCCTCAGAGGCCGAATGATTTTCGTTATTCTATATTTTATATTTTCGTCGATTTTCGTTCAAATATTTCTTTCCAGATTGGTTCTTGTCTAACAATAATAATGTATTACATTAGAAACATGAATTACTGACTTATGTTTGATTAGGATTAGTTTAGGTAGGTTTGACAAAATTTATGTGTTAGTTTTAACGCAAAATAACATGAAATTAGATCATAGATCCAGCAAGCACAAATAAAGCACACACACACACACACACACACACACACACACACACACACACACACACACACACACACACACACACACACACACACACAGTTGGAGTCCATATCTAGTCAAGCATAAGACTAAAATGGAAAAGGTTCAAAGGTTTGCCACCAGACTAGTACCCGAGCTGAGAGGTATGAGCTACGAGGAGAGACTACGGGAATTAAACCTCACTTCGTTGGAAGACAGAAGACTTAGGGGGGACATGATCACCACATTCAAGATCCTCAAGGGAATCGACAGGGTTGCTAAAGACAGGCTGTTTAACACAAGGGGCACACGCACTAGGGGACACAGGTGGAAACTGAGTGCCCAAATGAGCCACAGAGATATTAGAAAGAACTTTTTTAGTGTCAGAGTGGTTGACAAATGGAATGCATTAGGAAGTGATGTGGTGAAGGCTGACTCCATACACAGTTTCAAGTGTAGATATGATAGAGCCCAATAGGCTCAGGAACCTGTACACCTGTTGATTGACAGTTGAGAGAGGCGGGACCAAAGAGCCAGAGCTCAACTCCCGCAAGCACAACTAGGTGAGTACACACACACACACACACACACACACACACACACACACACACACACACACACACACACACACACACACACACACACACATTCACTGACTAATCGCAATGTATTTTTTTCTGTTACACTTGGTGGTTTAATTAATGGATATGTTTTACGAAACAGGGAATATTGCTCAGTGAAACTGTTGAGTTATATAGAACATAGACATGTAGACAAACACAATTTAAATGAAACATTGCAGACAAACGACTATTCTTGTGCAATATTTTTATACAAGACATTACTTAAAACAGTAAACCCTTTGTGGTGTACACAACACGTAGCTTTGTTTTATTTGGTCGTTGCTTAAACTGTATTGTAATTTTTACTGTTTTTTATTACAATTATTATATTACTACTAATTTTATTATTTATAGTAGTTACTTATTACATGTCGCAAGAGTTATTTATAAATTCTTCGTTTCATAAGTTATCTATAGCAGTACAGGGATTCTTTATTTGTATTGGAAGCTATTATTTTAATAACCTATTCATTTACGAAATTTTAGCACTTTTTTTTTTTTGCAATAGGATGTTTTGGTCGGCAGCCTGTTGCCGAAATGCCTGCCTTAATTTTGGGTATTTCGGGGGGGTTAGGAACGTGGAAATTGCTGTGCTCGTGCAAAAGGCACATCAGTTTGGCTGTCACATATTACACCTATTGTTTGCTGGTTTGTTCTGAAGAGAGGGAAATTGTTAATAACTTTAATGAAGTAATCCCTATTACAACTGTTAAACTTTATGGAATGTAGATGGACCAGTCACGTCTCTTCACAGGGGTTAAGTACTACTTTAACAAAGTTAATGTACTTAGCCTATTGAGTACATTAGTTAATGTACTTAGCCTATTGAGTACATTAACATTGTGTCTCATTAAATGCCCAATTCTAACTTGAATTTTGTCCAGCACCTTTAAATAATATTCTAGAAATGAAACCCTAAACAGTGGTTATTGCTCTCTTGTACATGTCATTTTGGCGTTGAAAAGTTATGCACATCCCTTAACATCTCGGTGAACACAAATTTTCCGAAATTTCCAATACTAACATGGTAATTGATGGGTTGAATATCAGTGTTTTCTCTTCTAGTCTTATGAGAGGGCGATATATTTAGCGTCTAAGTGATAGTAGCCATCAGTTGGACTCTATACGGAACAGCAATAACTTGCCAGTGTCCTCAGCCAGATTTGGTGGGTTTAAGAGTTTTTTATGTGATTTAAATTTTCTTTCTGTTCTCCTTACTGGGGCCTCGTACTGGTGCCTCGTTACTGGGGCCTCGTAGCCTGGTGGATAGCGCGCAGGACTCGTAATTCTGTGGCGCGGGTTCGATTCCCACACGAGGCAGAAACAAATGGGCAAAGTTTCTTTCACCCTAAATGCCCCTGTTACCTAGCAGTAAATAGGTACCTGGGAGTTAGTCAGCTGTCACGGGCTGCTTCCTGGGGATGGAGGCCTGGTCGAGGACCGGGCCGCGGGGACACTAAAAAGCCCCGAAATCATCTCAAGATAACCTCAAGATAACCTCCTGAGAAACGTCACTGGGCATTCAATACCTATTATTATTATTATTATTATTATTATTATTATTATTATTATTATTATTATTATTATTATTATTATTATTATACAAGTGTAACTCCCAAGTACCTATTTGCTGCTAGGTGAACAGGGGCATGAGGTGAAAGAAACACGGCTTTATTGTTTGTTTCTTTTGGGAATTTATCCCGGTTCTTTGGAGTGTGAATAGTGGATGCTACACACTTGGCCGCGACTGAAACAATTCTTCTAATGTATCTACGACTCATTTAGGTTCTCTGCTTCCACCTGTGTCTCCTTGGGATGGTACTACCAATATTAAGCGTCTTTCTTTATCAAGTCAACTCCTCCTGAGAAATTTGTATGTAGTAATCATGTCTTCCCTAACAGTACTCTCTTCCAACGAAGTGAGGTTTAATGCACGTAGCTTTCCTCTTAACTCGTACCTTGTAGTTCTGGAACTAGTCTGGGGGCATACCTTTGAACCTTCTCCAACTTCGTCTTGTGAATGTCTAGGTGTGGATTCCATGCTGTGTGTGAACTTACCTAGTTGCACTCACTTAGTTGTGCTTGTGGGGGTTGAGCTTCGACTCATGAGTCCGTGTGTGTGTAGATGGACCAGTCAATTACCTAAGTGTAGTTACAGGATGAGAGCTACGCTCGTGGTGTCCCGTCTTCCCAGCACTCTTTGTCATATAACGAAAAAAAGAAGTTTACAACGAGACTCGTCCCAGAGCTGCGAGGGATGAGGCACGAAGACAGACTGAAGGAACTAAACCTGACGACGTTAACAAAAGAATGATGCCCAACTACTTGGACAGTCGGGGATTGAACGCCGACCTACATGAAGCGAGACAGTCGCTTTTCAAGTCTGATAAACTGATGAATAACGCATGATGAATGGTGTGTGTGTGTGTGTGTGTGTGTGTGTGTGTGTGTGTGTGTGTGTGTGTACTCACCTAGTTGTGTTTGCGGGGGTTGAGCTCTGGCTCTTTGGTCCCGCCTCTCAACCGTCAATCAACAGGTGTACAGATTCCTGAGCCTATTGGGCTCTATCATATCTACACTTGAAACTGTGTATGGAGTCAGCCTCCACCACATCACTTCCTAATGCATTCCATTTGTCCACCACTCTGACACTAAAAAAGTTCTTTCTAATATCTCTGTGGCTCATTTGGGCACTCAGTTTCCACCTGTGTCCCCTTGTGCGTGTTCCCCTTGTGTTAAATAGACTGTCTTTATCTACCCTATCAATTCCCTTCAGAATCTTGAATGTGGTGATCATGTCCCCCCTAACTCTTCTGTCTTCCAGCGAAGTGAGGTTTAATTCCCGTAGTCTTTCCTCGTAGCTCATACCTCTCAGCTCAGGTACTAGTCTGGTGGCAAACCTTTGAACCTTTTCCAGTTTAGTCTTATCCTTGACTAGATATGGACTCCATGCTGGGGCTGCATACTCCAGGATTGGCCTGACATATGTGGTATACAAAGTTCTGAATGATTCTTTACACAAGTTTCTGAATGCCGTTCGTATGTTGGCTAGCCTGGCATATGCCGCTGATGTTATCTGCTTGATATGTGCTGCAGGAGACAGGTCTGGCGTGATATCAATCTCCAAGTCTTTTTCCTTCTCTGACTCCTGAAGAATTTCCTCTCCCAGATGATACCTTGTATCTGGCCTCCTGCTCCCTACACCTATCTTCATTACATTACATTTGGTTGGGTTAAACTCTAACAACCATTTGTTCGACCATTCCTTCAGCTTGTCTAGGTCTTCTTGAAGCCTCAAACAGTCCACTTCTGTTTTAATCCTTCTCATAATTTTAGCATCGTCCGCAAACATTGAGAGAAATGAATCGATACCCTCCGGGAGATCATTTACATATATCAGAAACAAGATGGGACCGAGTACAGAGCCCTGTGGGACTCCACTGGTGACTTCACGCCAATCGGAGGTTTCACCCCTCACCGTAACTCTCTGCTTTCTATTGCTTAGATACTCCCTTATCCACTGGAGCACCTTACCAGCTACACCTGCCTGTCTCTCCAGCTTATGTACCAGCCTCTTATGCGGTACTGTGTCAAAGGCTTTCCGACAATCCAAGAAAATGCAGTCCGCCCAGCCCTCTCTTTCTTGCTTAATCTTTGTCACCTGATCGTAAAATGCTATCAAGCCTGTAAGGCAAGATTTACCCTCCCTGAACCCATGTTGGCGATTTGTCACGAAGTCCCTTCTCTCCAGATGTGTTACCAGGTTTTTTCTCACGATCTTCTCCATCACCTTGCATGGTATACAAGTCAAGGACACTGGCCTGTAGTTCAGTGCCTCTTGCCTGTCGCCCTTTTTGTATATTGGGACCACATTCGCCGTCTTCCATATTTCTGGGAGGTCTCCCGTCTCCAGTGACTTACTATACACTATGGAGAATGGCAAGCAAAGTGCCTCTGCACACTCTTTCAGTACCCATGGTGAGATCCCATCTGGACCAACAGCCTTTCTAACATCCAGATCCAGCAGGTGTCTCTTGACCTCCTCTCTCGTAATTTCGAACTCTTCCAAGGCCGCCTGGTTTACCTCCCTTTCTCCTAGCACAGTGACCTCACCTTGTTCCATTGTGAAGACCTCCTGGAACCTCTTGTTGAGTTCTTCACACACCTCTCTGTCATTCTCTGTATACCTGTCCTCGCCTGTTCGAAGTTTCAATACCTGTTCTTTCACTGTTGTTTTCCTTCTGATGTGACTGTGGAGTAGCTTTGGTTCGGTCTTGGCTTTGTTTGCTATATCATTTTCAAAACTTTTCTCTGTTTCTCTTCTCACCCTGACGTACTCATTCCTAGTTCTCTGGTATCTCTCTCTGCTTTCTGGTGTTCTGTTATTCCGGAAGTTCCTCCACGCCCTTTTGTTCAGTTTCTTCGCTTCCATACATGCCCTATTATACCATGGATTCTTCTGTTGCTTCTCGGATTTTTCCCTTTGGGCCGGGATGAACCTGTTTACTGCCTCCTGACACTTTTGGGTAACATAGTCCATCATACCCTGTACAGACTTATCACTGAGGTCTGTGTCCCAAGGTATTTCACTTAGGAAACTTCTCATCTGTTCATAATTCCCCTTTCGGTATGCTAGCCTTTTGATTCCTAGTTCTTTTTTTGGGGAGATAAGTCCTTGCTCTACCAGGTACTCAAAGTTCAATACACTGTGGTCACTCATTCCCAAGGGCGCTTCCATCTTAACTTCCCTTATATCCCACTAATTTAGGGTAAATATCAAATCAAGCATTGCTGGTTCATCTTCTCCTCTCATTCTTGTTGGTTCTTTGATGTGCTGGCTTAGAAAGTTTCTTGTTGCCACGTCCAGCAGCTTAGCTCTCCATGTTTCTGGTCCTCCATGCGGGTCTCTGTTCTTCCAATCTATCTTCGCATGGTTGAAGTCTCCCATAATTAGTAGTCCAGATCCATTCCTGCTAGCAACAGAAGCTGCTCTTTCTATTACACACACACACACACTTTTCTGTGTGTGTGTGTGTGTGTGTGTGCGTGTGTGTGTAAGTACGCTTTCTAATAGTAATAAAGCTGCTATAAATTATCCCTAAGTATTGGGTAAGAAGACATAAGACTACTGAAGCCCTTATCTTTCCATGGCAATACGGAGAATATAGTGCTCCAGCACAAGCTAAACCAGATCCTTAACCTAAATAGACAAAAAGATAGAATTTACATCCACTTTAGAAATCATCAAAACTGAACATACGAAAAAGATCCGAGTGTTCGAAATCCAATGTGATATATTATCTGTTTCGAATATATAAAATGCATATTATTTCATATTAAATGCGCGTGTCGGCGCCTGATAAATATTTTCTTGAGATTTTACTTCAGTCCATGTTCAAATTCAAGAGAAAAAAAAAGTATATATATTTTTTAATGGTATTGAAAGGGCCGGAAGGTACTCAACATGTTTAGTCCATTACGATTCAAAGAAGTCTTTCTTTGTCTCATTTGGAGCAAACCACAAAGGATATTTCTGCCTTCCTGAGGGCTTCCTCTTCACTGAATAGCACTTGACACCCCCTTGGCTCCCGTTGTCTGCTTGACCCCCTTGACTCCCGTTGTCTTCTTGACACCCCTTGGCTCCCGTTGTCTGCTTGACACCCCTTGACTCCCGTTGTCTGTTTGACACCCCTTGGCTCCCTTTGTCTGCTTGACACCCCTTGGCTCCCGTTGTCTGCTTGACACCCCTTGACTCCCGTTGTCTTCTTGACACCCCTTGGCTCCCGTTGTCTTCTTGACACCCCTTGGCTCCCGTTTTCTTCTTGACACCCCTTGGCTCCCTTTGTCTGCTTGACACCCCTTGGCTCCCGTTGTCTGCTTGACACCCCTTGACTCCCGTTGTCTTCTTGACACCCCTTGGCTCCCGTTGTCTTCTTGACACCCCTTGGCTCCCGTTTTCTTCTTGACACCCCTTGGCTCCCTTTGTCTGCTTGACACCCCTTGACTCCCGTTGTCTTCTTGACACCCCTTGGCTCCCGTTGTCTTCTTGACACCCCCTTGGCTCCCGTTGTCTGCTTGACACCCCTTGGCTCCCGTTGTCTGCTTGACACCCCTTGGCTCCCGTTGTCTTCTTGACACCCCTTGGCTCCCGTTGTCTTCTTGACACCCCTTGGCTCCCGTTGTCTTCTTGACACCCCTTGGCTCCCGTTGTCTTCTTGACACCCCCTTGACTCCCGTTGTCTTCTTGACACCCCTTGGCTCCCGTTGTCTTCTTGACACCCCTTGGCTCCCGTTGTCTGCTTGACACCCCTTGGCTCCCGTTGTCTTCTTGACACCCCTTGGCTCCCGTTGTCTTCTTGACACCCCCTTGGCTCCCGTTGTCTTCTTGACACCCCTTGGCTCCCGTTGTCTGCTTGACACCCCTTGGCTCCCGTTGTCTTCTTGACACCCCTTGGCACCCGTTGTCTGCTTGACACCCCTTGGCTCCCGTTGTCTGCTTGACACCCCTTGGCTCCCGTTGTCTTCTTGACACCCCTTGGCTCCCGTTGTCTTCTTGACACCCCCTTGGCTCCCGTTGTCTTCTTGACACCCCTTGGCTCCCGTTGTCTGCTTGACACCCCTTGACTCCCGTTGTCTTCTTGACACCCCTTGGCACCCGTTGTCTGCTTGACACCCCTTGGCTCCCGTTGTCTGCTTGACACCCCTTGGCTCCCGTTGTCTTCTTGACACCCCTTGGCTCCCGTTGTCTGCTTGACACTCCCTTGGTTCCCGTTGTCTGCTTAACACCCCTTGGCACCCGTTGTCTGCTTGACACCCCCTTGGTTCCCGTTACTATTGTAACACCTGAATCCTATTGGCTCTTGAAACATAATAACATTAGATCATTACTGAGCAGCGTGGAAGGTCTCTTGGCCCCACATTCGCCGAGCCCGATTACATCCACCCTCCACCCATCCCGCCTCTCACACACATATAATTATACAATCTATTCTCCGACACTGTTAATCTGTGTCTCAATAATGTTAATTGGTAGCCCGTTTCATACACGAACACCCCCTATTTCGAAGCCAGTACTTCCATGCACACATATCTGTAAACAAAATTTACTCGGCTTGTGCCTATTGTAGGAGGTGCTGCCTTGGTCAAACAGTTTCAGAACCTGTTTTATATCCCAAGTGTGTTTGCATTCCCAAACAAAATGTCTCGCGTGTGACTATGTGTGTATATAGGACACACACACTGGGACACATAATGGGATATGAGGACAGAGTTGGAGCTGAGACGGGGAAGTGAAATAGAGGGAAGGAACGGGAATCCAACCACTTGGACACTCGGGGATTGAACGCCGACTTGTAAAAAGCGAGAACTTCGCAGTACCCTCCAGTGCAGGTGATGGGAGCACGTCAGTAAAACGAAAATCAACGAAGCGAATAATAATGTCACTCATTGCAAGATATTTAATAGGTTTATGCATCAGAACATCGAATAACTAAAAAAAAGGCTGATGACTGTTCCCTATTTAGCACCCAGATCAAAATATTTACTCTGTGCTTTTAAGGTGATTAAACTGTATATATATAATATATATATGTTTCTCGATTAGAGAATTAATCCCTAATTCATATCAACAATTTGCCTTGTAAACGTTGCTCAACAAGCTGTTTGGCAAGATTGTCCCAGTTTGTACAACAAAAGGCTGCCGCCAGTACAGTGAATACTGCTCGAGGGAAAGTTTGAACATGAGTCAAGTATTAAACAACACCGTTCTGTACTTACTGAGTCCAGAAATCAATCCAGTTAGATAGGAGGATGACAACTGCCCCTTGTGAACGAATCATGAGTCTGTTAAGAGCATTGTGTTCAAGCACTTTACAGATACAAGATACTAAATAAATAGGTTTATGCTTAACTGAATAAAGTTCTGGGACACAAACAGTGGTACTATTTGTCCCAGCAGTAGGTTGTTATAGTGGTTTATGGAGTGATGGTTTGTTACTAGTATCTCCAGGTTAATGCACTTGTTGCCTTAATTTACCTTATACGGGATTAAGAGTTTGGCTGGACAATAGCATAAAAGCTGCTGAAGGTTTGCTGGTTCCTATTCGAAGCAGCTCCTAATTATATCCACTTTAACGTGATTAAACCAAATGTTAAATATGAATGTTTAACATTTTGTTGTAACATGTTAGATTTACCGGGTTTCCGTATAGCAATGTTGTGATAACAACTATTACTGAAGCATACTACTGAACTAGGTTATTCAGTCATCTGGTAATGCAGCAAATGTTCCAAATGAGAGAATTAATCTTGTGCCAATCGCTACTGTGGCAGTGAGTTTTTTGCTGTTTTATTGGCCTGATGCTGTGTTCGTGCCACAGCATTGACCTGATGCTGTGTTCGTGCCACAGCATTGGCCTGATGCTGTGTTCGTGCCACTGCATTGGCCTGATGCTGTGTTCGTGCCACAGCATTGGCCTGATGCTGTGTTCGTGCCACAGCATTGGCCTGATGCTGTGTTCGTGCCACAGCATTATCCTGATGCTGTGTTCGTGCCACAGCATTGGCCTGATGCTGTGTTCGTGCCACAGCATTGGCCTGATGCTGTGTTCGTGCCACAGCATTGGCCTGATGCTGTGTTCGTGCCACAGCATTGGCATGATGCTGTGTTCGTGCCACAGCATTGGCCTGATGCTGTGTTCGTGCCTCTTGGCGTTATCGTCATTGCTGTGCAGTGCGAATACCACAGCAACTTGTTGGTCCGCTCTCTATATTGTTGTGTCTGGGTATGTCGTCAGTTTATCGATCTGTGAAGGATACAGGGAGTGAGATTTTTATTTATTTAATGTCTTCTGAAATTTTCAGGGCTTAAACTTTTGTCAGAAAGTCAACATACATTTACATCTGGATCCCTGACTTGAATTGGCTTGTTGCATGTTTCAGTATTTGTTGTTGGTGTGTCGACTTGTATTCCCCAGTTATTCATTCTGCATTACCGTCACTGCTGTCATGGCAAGGTTGGCTGAGAACGCCGACATTGCCATCCCTCTTGCCGTTGTAACGGCTACGTCCTCCATTGCCGTTGTCACTTACGCCCTTGCTGCTGTCTCTGTTCATTTGTCACGTCTTTTTTTTGGCACGTTCGTTGCCGTTGTCACTTTTATAAACATGAGTAAATGAAGTAGCAGAAGGTCTATTAACCCATACGAGGCAGCTTCTGTTAATTATATCCTCGCAAGCTTATTCATCACATGTCTAACCTACGCTTCAAATTATCAAGGGATCCTACTTCTATTATGTTACGCGGTAATTGGTTCCACAAATCAACAACCCTGTTACCGAACCAATATTTACCCAGGTCTTTTCTAAATCTAAACTTATCCAATATGTCTAATCTCCGCTTGAAACAATCCATCCACTCAAATTCTAGTATGTTACCCGGTAATTTGATCCATAAATCAACCCCTATGTTACTTAACAAGTATTTCTCAACGCCTTCTCTAAATCTAAACTTATGTAACTTACATTCAATGTTTTGAGTTCTATTTTATGGCGATATATAACAAACAAAATTATATCCCCATAGTTATATCTTTTCATCCATTTACATACATCAATCGTGTCACTTCTTAATCTTCATCTTTCTAGAGAACGTAAGTTAAGCATTTTTAATCTTTAATAAGAAAGATTTCTCTTTATCTTTCTAGTGAACGTAATTTTTTTTAATCCCGCTTCATAAGAAAGATTTCTCATTCTGGGGATTAATTTTTTCATCCTTCTCTGTACCCATTTAATAGGATTTCTATACATTTCGTCTCACGGAAACCAAAACGGAATTTCTTAATCTAAATGGAGCCTACCAAAGGCATAACAAAACCTTTGTCAGGTCTTGTCCCCTGTTACCTAGCAGTAAAATAGGTACCTGGGTGTTAGTCAGCTGTCACGGGCTGCTTCCTGGGGGTGGAGGCCTGGTCGAGAACTGGGCCGCGGGGACACTAAATAGCCCCGAAATCATCTCAAGATAACCTCAAGAAGATAGGTCTTGTCTCAGAAGTTTCGTAGCTAACTCTTCTAGAAATAAATCATTGGCTTCATTCCGAACATCTTTGCATTTATTTTTATTAAATTATTTTTTTTAATTTTTTTAGTTAACGGTCCCAGTGATCTTTGTTACCGTTGTCGCCTCTGCCTTCAACGCCTCCGTTGTAATTACTGTTGTTTTTGCCGGTAATTGAATATATTAGTTACTAATGCAATTATTGTAAATAATATCTGAGTCTCATGAACAATAATATATATTGATCACGGTTATTTAATATATATTGCCAGACATGGCAATATATATTAAATATATAATAATAATGTCTGGCAATATATATTGATTATAAGTATAATCAATATATATTGCCAGACATGGTCTATATAGTTTAGCTATTAATTACTTATTAGACTGGAGCAATCACTAACTGGAATGCTTAGTACAGAAATATGCAGTTGTTATATTTCTTGCAAGTAAAAAAAAGGTTGCACGTACCAAAGCAGAATTAACAGGCAGATCAATCAACGACGATATAAAATAATCATTACTTGCAAACATGCTTCGCGCTAAGCAACGACAACTATAACCCGCAGGTATGCAAATACACACACACACACACACACACACACACACACACACACACACACACACACACACACACACACACACACACACACACACACACACACACACGTACAATCCACCAAGTAGCATGCAAAGGCTCACCTTCATGTTTACAACATGCAGGTGCGCGAGTCTTCCTCAGAAGTTTAGTCTATATGTGTGTGTGTGTGAGTGTGTGTGTGTGTGTGTGTGTGTGTGTGTGTGTGTGTGTGTGTGTGTGTGAGTGTGTATGTGTGTGTGTGTGTGTGTGTGTAGCATCTTACCGCATCTGGACTCTCACACCACTCACTATGTAACTGCTCGAGACTGCTACATTTCTGGTGCCCAGCATCCAGCAGCCCTCCCCGCTACCAACCCCGCCAAACCCCATCCTCCCCCACCATCAACACCCCCCAACCCTCAACCTCCATGCAGAATTTCGTTTGCCGACGATTTATGGGTGGACAGCAGGGAAATTATTTACAATAAAAATGTCCGGTGGTTGGATATTGCCCCTTGTGGCATACTCGGAGAAGCAGACTCCCCCTCGTACCCCCCTCCTCCTCAGTACAGGAGGAACGATAAGAAGGTAAGGTGTAGCCGGTGTTCTTGGGTCGCACTCTCCCTTACATGTCAGACACGTTAAGCTGCTGTTGTTGTTTAAGATTCAGCTGCTAGGAACAAAAAAGTTGCAAGTAGCACGGGCTATGGTGAGCCCGGAGTAGACTTACCTGGTACAGGAGCGGGGCTGTAACTTAAGCGTTAAGCCGGATAGCGTGTTGATGATGTGTCGATTTTGTCACATTAACACGAAGTCTGAGAATGTGAAATGTTCAGCTTCGAGTCCGTAGATTTGAGAATGAGTTTGAATAAACTAGAAAATTATATTATTAGTATTAGTGATCACGAAAAGTAAATTAGATTTATTTTCTAAATGCAAGTTCAGATGAGAGATTGGCATTCCGGACGAAACCTTTTGGTTATTGTGATGAGGGGCGTGTGAGAGCAGAGACAGGAGTAATGGGGATAGGATGAGCAGCGAGAGAGAGAGAACACAGGGGAGGAGCGAGTGTGAGGATAGTGTGTTGGAGCAGAGAGGGAGAGGTTGTGTCTGGTCAAAGTTTATAAACGATAATAATGTTATCAAGATGATAACATCAGCGGCATATGCCAGGTTGGCCAACATGAGAACGGCCTGTAGAAACTTGTGTAAGGAATCATTCACAACCTTGAATTAAAAACTATCGTAGCTGGAAGGAGGAGAACAGGAGAGTTAGGGAGGACATGCTCACCACATACAAGATACTCAAAGGAATTGATAGGGTAGATAAAGACAGACTACTTAACACACGGGGCACACGCACTAGGGGACACAGGTGGAAACCGAGTGCCCAAATGGGCCATAAAAACATTAGGAAGAATTTCTTAGTGGCAGAGTAGTTAATAAATGATATATTAGGAATATAAGATATATTAGGAAATGATGTGGTGGAGGCTGACTCCATGCACTCATTTTTTTGGTTCCAATCCCGACCAGCCCATGTTTGGCATGTACCCCACAGCAATAACTTGGAAAAAATATTTAGGTTAAGCCTTGCCCTAAGCATCAAACCTCCAACCTCATACAGGCAGACAGACAAGCAGCCCCAGATTGACATTTCCATTTATAGATAGTTACATCAATAAATTAGAATATCTGTAATTGTGTTTGAAGTTGGAGCTATTCTCACTCAACTTTTTCTTGCTCTTGTTTTCAACTCATTCTTCCTATTTTGTCAACAGGAAGACAAACAGAAAACCACAGACACACACCACAGATATGAGGTGCCCAGGTCACTCACACAACTCATATCTCACCTGCTTCCCTCCCTTCCAACAGACAGTGACAAAGAAAGACAGAAAAATTAACACTGACTGAGAGAGAGACTGACAGAGAAGCAGACTCATATCAGTATACAATGATATACAGATACAAAGAGACGAGAGAGAGAGAATCACTCAACATTGGGCCCAAGAGCTAAATCTCACTCAGACACAGACACATGCAGGTAACAACACACACACACATCTCCTAAGGAGAATCTGTCAGGCAATGAAGCAGCCGAAGCGTGAAGCAAGCAGCCGTAAAATGCGTGTCTTAAGAAACTTCTGAAAATATTTAAGTAATTAGGCCATGAGCGTTTTTTGCCTATCCGGTGACGCGTGGTGGGATGATTTGCATGGAAAATTTACATACTGGAATTTTTTTTTAATGAGGAAAAATAAAAGTGAAAGGTGCAACATAAAAGTAAAAGTAATAACAATAATAATTAAAATTATAATAAGGAATAAGAAAAAATATGAGATTAATTAAAATATATATTAAAATATATATGTCGTACCTAGTAGCCAGAACTCACTTCTCAGCCTACTATGCAAGGCCCGATTTGCCTAATAAGCAAAGTTTTCCTGAATTAATATATTTTCTCTATTTTTTTTCTTATGAAATGATAAAGCTACCCATTTCATTATGTATGAGGTCAATTTTTTTTTATTGGAGTTCAAATTAACGTAGATATATGACCGAACCTAACCAACCCTACCTAACCTAACCTAACCTATCTTTATAGGTTAGGTTAGGTTAGGTAGCCGAAAAAGGTAGGTTAGGTTAGGTTAGGTTAGATAGGTTAGGTAGTCGAAAAACAATTATTTCATGAAAACTTGGCTTATTAGGCAAATCGGGCCTTGCATAGTAGGATGAGAAGTGCGTTCTGGCTACTAGGTACGACATATATATATATATATGTCGTACCTAATAGCCAGAACGCACTTCTCAGCCTACTATTCAAGGCCCGATTTGCCTAATAAGCCAAGTTTTCATGAATTAATGTTTTTTCGTCTACCTAACCTACCTAACCTAACCTAACCTAGCTTTTTTTGGCTACCTAACCTAACCTTACCTATAAATATAGGTTAGGTTAGGTTAGGTAGGGTTGGTTAGGTTCGGTCATATATCTACGTTAATTTTAACTCCAATAAAAAAAAATTTACCTCATACATAGAGAAAAGGGTTGCTTTATCATTTCATAAGAAAAAAATTATAGTAAATATATTAATTCAGGAAAACTTGGCTTATTAGGCAAATCGGGCCTTGAATAGTAGGCTGAGAAGTGAGTTCTGGCTACTAGGTACGACATATATATATATATATATATATATATATATATATATATATATATATATATATATATATATATATATATATATATATATATATATATATATATAACCACTACACCATGGCAAATCATTAAGAGGGTTAAAAGTCAGGCGATATTTCCCCAACATATCAACCCCCCAACAACCCCCCAACAACCCCCCAACAACCCCCCCAACGACCCCCCAACGACCACAGCCGATGATAAGAGATCAGACTTTCATTTTCATCAAATGAGTCACAAAGGCCAAGAACAAACGCAATTTAAGAGGATGGTGTCGTTGATCACGCAACTTGCAACATTTTGATGCTCGTTAAATTTGATGAGTTGATGGAAAAATCTCCTTCCCTCGCAGTGACGGAATATAGAGACGAGGAAGGATTAAAAGTGGACAAGACAGTGGAGGCGAATGGAGGAGAATATGTGATGTGAAGAAGAAAAGAGAGGAGATAGAGACGAGGTGAAGGAGGCAATGGAATGAGTGGGGTTTGAAATGAAGAAGAGAAAAGGAAGATGAATATGACAGAGGGAGGAAAGTAAACTTGAGTTGAAAATGTAGGATGGAAATGAGAAGAGATGAAGAATAGGGAAGAGATGATCGGGTTGATGATGAATAACATATGCTGAATAAGAAGAATGCAGCCGAGCATATATAAGATATACAAGATAAAGAGACGGATAAAGGTGCATGGAAGGTAGAGAAGGAAATGAATAAGGTAGAGAGTGGCTAGAGAAGAAGAGATGGAAGAGGAGGAGGATTGTTGAATGCAGAAGTAGAGCAAGGGTGTGAAGAAGGAGGAGGTGAATACCAAATAAGAAGTAGAGATGATACGAAAGAGAAGATTAAGGAGTTGGGAATGGAAGAACACTGAATTGTGAAATGCAACTGAAAGAAAAATAATGATTGGAGAAAAGAATTAAATGAGATGGAGATCTTAACATGCACGAACTGATTGGTGAAAAGGTGTGAGAGAATAATTGGAAGAAAAGCTTTAGTAATGAGGGGAAATGAAAATGAGAGGAGAAAAATAAAGAAGAATGAAGGAAGTTGACAGAAGGAAGTGCAGGAAGGTGAGAGAAGGAGATCCAGAGGAGTGAAAGTAATGCAAGGAGGTGAAATAAAATGATGCAAGGGGAGAGAGAAAATAAAGAGATCCCAGAGGGTGGGATATCAGGCAAAATATAAAGAGAAACGCACTTACTAATACATGTTTAAAAGGTGAACAGTGAGGGGTGAGTGAGCACTGTGTTCTAAATAATTACTCTACCAGTACAAATTGCATGCAAATTGAAACTGGTTTTCAGAAATACAAATGAACCACCACCACCACCACCACCTACCATCCCCTACACTTTCACCCACTACCACCAACACTTCCACTAAGTGATACCGAAGACACATGCTCGTATATGTGTCCACTACTGCGTCATGTGTCCGGGGAAAGTAAAATTAGTATTCAATAATAAAAGGGAGAGCATCACGTCATTCATTGCATCGTTCATTTATTGCATTGTTGCCAAACCGTCAGTCAAAAGGTGCGTTTAGGCTCTGCCTTGCGTCTACTTCTGGCAGGAATAAGCGTTGCCAGCACTCGTTGTCAACGAACTGCCATATAAGTGTCACCCACTTAACGATATCGCTATCGTCAAGTTGGTCCACATTTTTCAGGGATATATATATATTACGAAGCTAACTGTCTGCGATTCCAACATTATCTGTCAGCGTTTGCTGACAGCTCTTTTCCCTTGAAAGCAAACGTATGTGTATTTGTGATTCAGCTTTTCTGTCCTCTTTGTCTGTCTGTCTGTCTAATATTGATGTACGTCTGCACATTTTGCGTGCGTGTGTGTGTGTGCAAGTACGTCTATACATTAGTGTCGTGACCCTATTTGAGGATATCACCTAATTTCAACGCTCCTCACCCGATCTATGTAACGCAATAGACAGGAGCACAGCCAGCTGGCCACAGGCCTCGTAGCCTGGTGGATAGCGCGCAGGACTCGTAATTCTGTGGCGCGGGTTCGATTCCCGCACGAGGCAGAAACAAATGGGCAAAGTTTCTTTCACCCTAAGTGCCCCTGTTACCTAGCAGTAAATAGGTACCTGGGAGTTAGTCAGCTGTCACGGGCTGCTTCCTGGTGTGTGTGTGTGTGTGTGTGTGTGTGGTGTGAAAACAAAAAAAAAGTAGTTAGTGTAGTTAGTAAACAGTTGATTGACAGTTGAGAGGCGGGCCGAAAGAGCAAAGCTCAACCCCCGCAAACACAACTAGGTGAATACAGCACGCCGTGTGCAGGCAACTCCACCTATTAAATTCGTTAAATTCGTAGTCTTATATTTAGGTGGCGATATATCATGGCGTGTTAAAGTAGGTCATGTGTCTACCTCCTACACACACCCACACTCTGCTTGGTGCTTCTCGCTCTTCCTAGGACTGCCTCGTTTGATAGGACCCCCACACCCCCTTCCCCCACACACAACCTGCTTAAACTGTCTATAGGACTATTGCATCCAGTTGGGACTATCCTGTTTATCTTAGCAGTCTCGGCCTGCTTGCACTATCTCATTTTCACAGGTTCAATTATGTCGTGGTTTGGGGTATTTTGTGTTTTGTTAGAAATAACTGGCTCCACACTTGATCTGCCACGCTGAATTTGCTTTCCATCATAATACTAGGATTCTTTCTCACTGCTAGGACTCTGTCTCACTGCTAGGACTCTGTCTCATTGCTAGGACGCTGACACACACTGCCAGGGAAGGAGGAGGCGTCCATCACTGAGAAAGAGGGAAGGAAACTTATGTTACATAGGGTAAATTGACCAAGATAGGGAAGAGTTGAGATAAAGGATGGGGGGGGGAGGAAAGTGAACCATCAGTGGAAGTAGATAGATGGCTAGAGGGGAAAGTGACCCCTAAGGTGAAGGAGAATAGTGACCAAAGGGGAAAAGTGTTCCTCAGACGGGGAATGAGCACGTAAGGGGAAGAAGAGAGAGAGGTCCAAAGAGAAAATAAAAAGAGACCGGTCTGAGGGAAAGAGGGAAATAGACCTGAGAGAAAGAGCTAAAAATGTGACTTTTGGAAAAGAAGAGAAGGTACTTGAGAGGAAGAGAAGAAGGGGAACCTGAGGACAAAATAAAAGGGCACCTGTGGGAATTGGAGACGTATAGGACCCGAGGGGAATTATTATGTGGACCAGAGAAGGGGAGAAGACCCAAGGGTAGTAAACAAGGAGCATAGATAGGGAGAGCGACATGACAGGGAGAAACGAGAGGATCTGAGGGTGTAAAAGAGAAATGAGGGAGACGAGAGAACTCACCAGTTTCGTAAAGGTTAGGCAGCCTCAGAGAAATTGAAAAGTCCTAAAGAGAGGAGGAATAGAATATGGGAACTGGAGAGAGAGAGAGGGGACGAGGATATTGACCTGAAGAGACGGGAAAAGAAGATGGCAACTGAAAAGAAGGAACATAGCAAAGGATATGAGAAATAAATACGTATGCGATTCGAAGAAGAGAGAGAGAGAGAGAGAGAGAGTTGACTATTGTGGATGGAATTGGATGCTAGCTCCTAGATGAAACTCTAGAATCCTAGAGTTGGAGTGGATGCTAACACGAAACTCAACCCCCCGTAAGAGGGCTCAAAACACTGCACCACAACCCCCCAACACCCTCCCTCCCCAACCCCCCCCCCCCCCACAAACCAAGCGTGGTTCGAACGAGTATTTCCTGCTTCCGCCTCTGATGTCTTCAATTCTTGTCCTGCTTCACCACACATTTCTATATCACCTCCTTCACTTCCCTCTTCGCCTCCCTCATCAGTATTCCACCTTTCCATTCTTGTTGTCAGAGAATCAAGGCAAGTCACCTCAAAGCAAGAACCCTAAGAGTCATTGTGGAACAAGTTTCTCAAGTTTAATTGGGTATCAGAGCGAATGTAAAATCGCAGGAAAAGTACACAATAATAATTAATACACTTCGCGAAGCAGCAAATTTCTACAATGAAAACGAAAGCTGAAAATGTTTTAAAGTTCCAGGGAGTAGAACTCCCTGGAACTCCCTGGAACTCCCTGGGTTTGGGTATGGAGCTTTGGGAAAGATTATCCTGGAATTAATTCCCATTTGCTGCTGAATGCTTGGGTAGTGGAGGGAGCAAGACTCCAGTCCTTGTTATCGAGGAGGATATCGTAGTGTGGAGATGTGACATGACTGTGTGATGGTGACTGTGTTCTGGTGACTATGTCCTGGTGTTGACCAGACCACACACTAGAAGGTGAAGGGACGACGACGTTTCGGTCCGTCCTGGACCATTCTCAAGTCGACTGTGTGGTGGTGACTGTGATGGTGACTGAGTACTCGTGACTGGGAACTACGGGATTGATTTTAATTGAACAATCTAGTACCTCCGGGAGATTAAAAGTGAAAATAACGACATCCGACACTCAGTTCTTTTAATATCTCCATTTATCACAATCTCGTCGTCTGTCACACAGTTCTACATATTGCCTTCTGCTTTGATTGATTTACTTTGTGTTTTAATAATGGAAAACTGGGTTTATTGTTAAGTCTTTTTGACGTTCCAACGGGTTTAGAAAATTGATAGTTTTTTCTTCTCTTGGCAATTTCCACGGTACTGGGATTATTCCACCTGTTCCTTTTCTCGTTAGCTTAAATGTCAATCTCTGTGATTGACATTTAACTTAATAACATTTAACATTTTAATTTAACAATTTAACATTTTTTTTAATCTGTTGTGTTCCGCTTTATGGGATCTTTAACACGCACGTGTTGTGGTGATCAAACAGGGAAAGTTAAAATATATAAGTATTCATAACATCTTTTTATTTGTAAAGCTAATCTTGTATTTCAATCCACATCCTTCACCGCCAAACTTATCCCGTATAATAAGAATTTATTTAGCTAAAATGTTAACTACTTAATCTATTCTTTTCAAAATCCCTCTGACTGGTTCCAAAAGATGATTGACAGTTGAGAAGCGGGACCAAAGACATAAATGTTCAATCCCCGCAAGCACAACTAGGTGAGTACACACACAGGGGTGTCGCGCCTGAGTGGACAGCGCTCGGGAGTCGTAGTCCTAAGGGCCCGGGTTCGATTCCCGGCCAAGGCAGAAATATATGTGCAGAGTTTCTTTCACTCTGATGCACCTGCTCATCTAACAGTAAACAGGGACCAGGGAGTTAAACAGGTGCTACGGGCTGCTTCCTGGGGATGAATGTGTGCGTGTGTTAGAGAGAAATATATGTAGTAGACATTATAGAGGAAAATTACATTGGTAAGAAAGGCGGGGCCCAAGAGCTCGATAATTCTGCAGTTAGAAATTGTAAATACAAATAGTATACAGGCGATGAGTCGCAGTAACGTGGCTGAAGTATGTTGACCAGACCACACACCAGAAAGTGAAGGGACGACGACGTTTCGGTCCGTTCTGGACCATTCTCAAGTCGATTGTGAGCCATTCTCAAGCCATTCACAATCGACTTGAGAATGGGCCAGGACGGACCGAAACGTCGTCGTCCCTTCACTTTCTAGTGTGTGGTCTGGTCAACACAAGTACTAAATACATACTCAAATCCAAACAAAATGGGATAAGAAAGTGTAAATCCCACCTTAATCCACAGTTTCAAGCAAACGAAAAATATCCGACATAAAAAAGCTTGGAGGCGGGACCCAAGAGCTGCATCTCATTCCCCGTAGGCACCGAATAGGTAAGTACCTATAGGTACAAACCAATATGCAAATTCCCCATTAATAAGAGAAATCAGTGTTGCCAACAATTACCTCGAGCATCCTTTTGTATGAAAACTGATCTCAATCTGAAATTAAACGTGAGAGATATTAACAAAAATATTAAGTCCTGCTCGGGGAAAAGAGGGGAGGAAGGGAGGGGAAAAGGGGAAGTAGGGGTGATTGTGGGATAAAAGGGGGGTGGGGTGATATGAGAAATTACAGGGGTTGAAGAAAGAAGGAGAGAAAGCAAATGAAGTGGTTAAGGACATTGACTAGTAACGAGATGAGTGATAGGGGAAGGGAGGGTGTGTAGTGGGTGTGGTGGTAGGGGGTAGGGTGTGGTGGTAGGGGGAGGGTGTGTAGTGGGGTGTGGTGGTAGGGGGAGGGTGTGTAGTGGGGTGTGGTGGTAGGGGGAGGGTGTGTAGTGGGGTGTGGAGGTAGGGGGAGGGTGTGTAGTGGGGTGTGGTGGTAGGGGGAGGGTGTGTAGTGGGGTGTGGTGGTAGGGGAAGGGTGTGTAGTGGGGTGTGGTGGTAGGGGGGAGGGTGTGGTGGTAGGTGGGAGGGTGTGGCGTGGGGTGTGGTGGTAGGTGGGAGGGTGTGAAGTGGGGTGTGGTGGTAGGGGGAGTGTGTGGCGTGGGGTGTGGTGGTAGGGGGGAGGGTGTGGTGGTAGGTGGGAGGGTGTGGCGTGGGGTGTGGTGGTAGGTGGGAGGGTGTGGCGTGGGGTGTGGTGGTAGGGGGAGGGTGTGGCGTGGGGTGGTAGAGGGTGGACGGCGGAGGTGAGAAGTGGAGTGGAGAACAATAATAATAACGAAAAGGGTTAGATGTTCAGGGAAAAACGAGAGAATAAAGAGAGGAGATAAGGTAGAAAGGAGAGAGAGAGACAGAACCAAAAAAAAAGGAACAAACGCAACTAGAAAGAGGAAGGAAATAAGAGTGTAGAATAAAGAGAGGAAAAGGCACAAATTAATCACGAATATACAGGTAAAGAAAATTGGATAACATCAGAAAAAGAACCCAAAAAATGGAGGATTTAATATGGTTGTGACATCCAATCAATAGAGTGAAAGGGAGCGCGACCAGTAGTCAAAAGAGGGGAAGGAGATTACCCAAGGGGAAGGGAAGAATAGGGGGAGGAGGGGGGGAGAGGGGAACTGAGAGGGAAGGAGTAAGTGACAGGGATTGGGTGTGTAGGGAAGAGGAGGAGGGGGGGGGGAGAGGGGAACTGAGAGGGAAGGAGTAAGTGACAGGGATTGGGTGTGTAGGGAAGAGGAGGAGGAAGAGGATTAGAGAATGACGAATGATGGCAGGAGCATCATTTAAGGAGTAAATACAGAAGATGAAGCAGATCTAAGTACAAAAGAAGATGGAAAGATGGTTAAGAGGAAGAATGTGAAGTAGAAATGGAGTATGAAGGACATGATGAAGAGAGAAAGAGAGAGAGAGAGAGAGAGACAGAGAGAGAGAGAGAGAGAGAGAGAGAGAGGAGGCTGTGTGTCTGTGTGGTTACCATAGTGATGCTAGTAAACATCACCAGAGATGAAGACATGATGCCTTACCTGGCGTCTAGAGAAAGAGAGAGAGAGAGAGCAAAGTAGAAGGCACTTCCCGTACTCTCCTCTCTCTCACACACACACTGTAGGAGAGTACTGCCTGTAGGAGAAGTGTCAGTAAGTACTTACCACCAGACAGTACTAGAACACTGCTCTGATATTTAATTACCACCAGTAGACAGTAATTTATGTAATCATCTACTGCCAGTAGTTACTGCCTCTGTAACAAATATTCATTCAACAACCATTATGTTTAGGTGATGTTGTTGCTACTACTTCAGTAGTTGCTTCAACAACAACCCCCTTCCACCTTCTGGCCCCCCCATTCCCCCTTTTTTCCATACGGAGTGGCGACTCAAGGTTATCTTGAGGTTATCTTGAGATGATTTCGGGGCTTTAGTGTCCCCGCGGCCCGGTCCTCGACCAGGCCTCCACCCCCAGGAAGCAGCCCGTGACAGCTGACTAACACCCAGGTACCTATTTTACTGCTAGGTAACAGGGGCATAGGGTGAAAGAAACTTTGCCCAATGTTTCTCGCCGGCGCCTGGGATCGAACCCAGGACCACAGGATCACAAGTCCAGTGTGCTGTCCGCTCGGCCGACCGGCTCCCTAAGGTAAGGTTAACCACTGTGAATCTAGTCCAGCTGCTTCCATTAAACGTTAAAGAGTGGATGTAAGATCTACATTTTCGACGTGTGTTGATCTACAACAGCAGCAGGACCCAGAGGCGAGGAGACAGAAATACGAGGAAAAAAATCTACTGAGGCCAGAGCCAGGATTCATCATCAAACACTTGAGCGTTTACCTTCGAAACCTTTACATCTTTCCACGATAATAGCATCTTGGAAATGTGGTTACTAAACCGTTTATGAGCATTTAAGCGCTGTAAGGTTTTCTATGTAATAATTATCTTGGGACAAGATCAACCTTGCAGCGTTTCCAAACTCGTAAATGATTTCATAAATAGGGATTATGCTGCTGTGATTGAGAAAAGATGTACAGGTTTCGTAAGGGGATATTTGAGTGTTTGATGAGTCGTGGCTGTGTTCTTTACAACCGCAGAAAAGAGAAGGCAAAGGGGAGACATGATCATCACACATAAAATTTGATGAAGAGATCAAATAAGACATGGAATCAACGCTCTGTGAGTAGACTTGCTGAACGACGGGTCATACGTGGAGACTCAAATATAAACTACGGGGTCACCATAGCCCGTGCTACTTGGAACATTTTGTTCCAAGTAGCGAATCTTTAACAACAGCAACAAGTGAAGACACATGACACACATTAATTAATTCCACAGAGTTGCAATGTAAAAAAAATCTAAAGAAATGAAAATATAACTAAAAATGAGTACAGACAAAGAACCATCGCATTAAACTACAAATATTTGAAAGCCAGGGCTTAGGAGCTGGCGCTCAATGCTAACAGAACACTTAGGTGAGTATCTGAAGGTGAGTACGAGAGCCCAGATTATAACTGAATATATTTAGAAACTCTGTAACAATGAAGGTGGATTAAGAGCCCCGCCTCCACAGTAAAGGTCACCGCCCCTGGTTTATGAAAGGTCACACAGACGAGGGGGTGGGGTCATCAGAGCGATGACCCCACCCCCCCTTCATGTGGTGGCCAGGGGGGCAAGAGTTCAGGGGAGGAGAACCCCTAGTTAGAATATGTCTCTTGTAACAAGTATAATGACTGATTTTTGTCAGTTGTTTTTGTTTCCAACCGTGTTCTTATAAGCCTATGCATAATATTTGAGCCTATAACATGGAAGAAATGAATATGTTTTGCATCTCTAGATGATGAGTACATTTTCATATACATACTCCATTTAATTTTAACTTTTAAATTTTGTCTTGCAATGTTTTTTAAAATTATTTTGCAATGAATTTCCTTCCGTCTGAAGCAGCAAGTCTTGTTTGGGTTCATAAGTCTGCTTCAATATATATTAAAAGCTTAAATTATGTCACCTCAGAGTGAACACTGGTTTCCAGAAACGAACTTGACATCTCTTAAGACTCTTTTCCAAGAGCTCATTTGTTATGAACGTATTCTATTGATCACTCTTAACATGGGTTATATATGGTTTGTTTTCATCATTTTTATTTATATATTTTTTCTTTATTTTTAAGTTTATAGTTGAGAGTTGTAAGGTCTTCTTAAGACCAGTATGACCAGTGTATTGTATGGAATAAGTTTGGAGAAAGAGAAAATGAGAGAGGAGTAAAAAGAGAGAGGGTGGAGAGAGAAAGAGAAAGGGATTAGAGAGATAAAAAAAAACAAGCAGGCAGAGAGGTAGAATGGCAGACAGAGAGAGAGACAGAGACAGAGAGACAGAGAGAGAGAGAGACAGAGAGAAAGAGATAGAGAGAGAATTCGTTTATTGATTTACTTGCAAAAGGGATATTTCCTCACAACAGTGCAACACATCATGAAACACATGAGATACATCATACACTTAAAACGTATGTGAGAGCTAGTAAAGTAATCATATGAAACCCCACAGATCACTCCTGCTTCACCCTGCACCAATGAAATCATGAAAAACAACTTCATCAAAATATTAAATTTCAGAGAATTATGTAAAGATGTCTCAAAATGCAAGGGATCAACAACAATGTGATATAGCTTAATATCTTTTTTCCTGAAATTCTCTAATTAACGTAATTAATAACCTACTTGAAGCCTTGTCTTTGTTAAAGCAGAGAGAGAGAGAGAGAGGGGGGAAAGAGAAAGAGAGAGAGAGAGAGACAGACAGACAGACAGACAGACAGAGTTTAGAATCGCAGCAGGTGGAAGTGAGGGAAGGAAATAAGGAATTCTAGTGAAGTGAGAGAGACGGATAAGAAAGCAAGAAAGAAAAAGAGATGAAAAGAGTTAAAAGGAGAAAAAGTTAAAAGGGGAGAGAGAAAGGAGAGAGAGAGATTGAGGAAAAAATATAGAGCAAAGCTGAGAGTTTATAAAAGACTGGGAGCCTATAACAGAGGGCTGAGTTTATAAAAGAGGAAATAGCTAAATAAAAAGGCGGAAAATTAAAAAAAAATAGTGGAAGGGAATTTGAAACAGTACAACTATACTATAATGACACAGGATGGGAACCAAAATATTGGATAATGTCAAATGTCTCACAAGAAGGTACTAGGGAAAGCAAGGAATTATCAGGGGGGAAAGCGCCAAGCCAATACGACTATATAGCATTGGGAAGGGGTCAGGATAACGATTTGGGATGGGACGGGTTGAAAGAATAGATCCCTGCCACTTGGTCAGTCAGGAATTGAACGCCGACCTGCATGAAGCGAGACCGGCGCTCTACCGTCCAGCCCAAGTCGTTGGGCGAAGGTACTAGGGAATGGACAAGACATAAGACATTGTGAGCCGGAATAATGAGACGATAATTACTTTAAATAAAATATATTAACCAGGCTGAGATCAACTGTAGGTACCATTTGACCCTTGTGACCCCTGAGCCCCTGTGTCTGACACCCCCTCCCCCTCTCTCTGACGTCCTGTATGTGACCCTTGACCCTTATTTGTGACTCTGTTATATGTGTGAGTGTGTGTGTGATTCTAGCTGACCCTTGAGTGTAATCCTGATGTAATTCACAGTAATAAACAGTAATGTGTGTAATTACTGTGTAATTCTAACAGTACCCTTGTTTGTGAGCCTGACCCGCCCTGTATGTGACCCCTGACCCTTGTTTGTGACCCTGACCCGTCCTGTATGTGACCCCTGACCCTTGTTTGTGACCCTGACCCGTCCTGTATGTGACCCCTGACCCGCCCTGTATGTGACCCCTGACCCTTGTTTGTGACCCTGACCCGCCCTGTATGTGACCCCTGACCCTTGTTTGTGACCCTGACCCGCCCTGTATGTGACCCCCTGACCCTTGTTTGTGACCCTGACCCGCCCTGTATGTGACCCCTGACCCTTGTTTGTGACCCTGACATGTGTGTGTGTGACCCTGACCTTTCTGTGTGGGGGTTTAACCTTTGAATAATCTCTAATGATTTAAGCGGAAAAAGGGATTTACAACGTAAAATGTTTCTCATTATATGTAAAATGAAAATAAAACTGTGTCTTTCAACGTAATGTATGGGCGGGAGCACAAAAGGACAGAAGGGTTAAATTGGACGGATAAATACACTGAAAGTTATACAAACTGACAGACGGTTCAGTAGAGCTGACAGAGGGATGGACAAAATTACGGACAGATAATGAGGCAGACAGACAAATTGAAATCAAAACGGATGAAAAAACAAACTGCATGTTAACTGGACTAATAGACAGAATGACCGTCCAGAAGACAGACAGACAAACAGATGGGATTTCCCAGCTGTCAATCCTGACAGACGGGTTAAAGGAGAAGATATAGACAGTCAATATTGTAAATAACGAAAAAATATTAGAAGAAATTATAAGAAAAAATCACGAAGCATTATGGGAGAAAACTCATTACTAATAAGTAAATAAATTGCCTGATTAAATGGTTTCACTTAAATTTGTAGCTTAACAATCATTGATCACCAATTATCGTATAATAACGACTTCACAGTAACTACTTCACACCAACTATCACATAACTACAACTACTTTTCAACAATCACTGCATTACTTAAACACACAAAACCATTGCGTCAATAAATACTTAACCATTGCGTCAATAAATACTTAACCATTGCGTCAATAAATACTTAACCATTGCGTCAATAAACACTTAACCATTGCGTCAATAAATACTTAACCATTGCGTCAATAAATACTTAACCATTGCGTCAATAAATACTTAACCATTGCGTCAATAAATACTTAACCATTGCGTCAATAAATACTTAACCATTGCGTCAATAAATACTTAACCATTGCGTCAATAAACACTTAACCATTGCGTCAATAAATACTTAACCATTGCGTCAATAAATACTTAACCATTGCGTCAATAAATACTTAACCATTGCGTCAATAAATACTTAACCATTGCGTCAATAAATACTTAACCATTGCGTCAATAAATACACAGCCATACCTTGCGATGATTTCGGGGTTCAACGTCCCAGCGGCCCGGTCCTCGACCAGGCCTCATTGTCCCATCGCGTCAGTAAACACAAAAATCAACGCGTCAATGAACTAACAACCATCGCCTCACTAAACAACCATATCACAAACAACAAAGTTAACTGCAAAGAACAGAAAAAAAACACAGAGGTTCCCCCAAGAGCGACCACCTCTCAGCTACAACCATTCCTTGCAACAACTTCGTTACCACACAGGTAGCGGCGCAACACCTGTATCGTTTTGCAAAACACACACACACACACACACACACACACACACACACACACACACACACACACACACACACACACACACACACACACACACACACACAGGTCAGCAATAACAGCTCAAGTACCACAACACCAATAAACATCAATTAATAACATCCCAACATCACAACATCTCCGCAACAACCTCACTATCACAACGCAGAACCCAAAGTAATAACAGTTAAAACTCTCCTATTAAAACAGACTATACACCCTTCCCCGGCCCCCATCAACCCATCTTCCTTCCTTCCTTCCTTCCCTTCCCCTTCCTTCCCTTCCCCTTCCTTCCCTTCCTTCTCTTCCTTCTCTTCCACAACACGCAATACCAAATATATCGGAAAACAGTTTAGAGACTGCATCAAACCGAATAAATATAGTTATAATCTCCAATATTGCCTTTCATTAACTTTCATTAAACAGTAATTACCAAGTTTTTTTAATTGAGATTTCGAAGGGCCACCCGTTTGGCCACAATTGGTTTCTATCATTTTGTGTTGGTTAGGAAATATGTATGAACGATGTATGTACGAAGGATTTAACGATTCTTCGCGGCAGGGGATCGTATTCCAGGGACCATAGGATTAAGGACTTGCCCGAAACGCTACGCGTACTAGTGGCTGTACAAGAATGTAACAACTCTTGTATATATCTCAAAAAAAAAAAAAATGAACATTTTTGGAGCGGAATGGATGATACAGTTTCTTTGGTTTGCTTCTGTTTCTTGGATTAGCGGTTGCCAAGAACCATTAGAGGCTGTGGAGGCCATTTGGATGATAAACGGCTGGGAAACTGAGGTGTGACGCATTGATATCTGGAATGATGAATATTATGGATAAGGGATATCTAGAATGATGACTATCTGGGATAAGGGATATCTAAAATGACGAATATCTGGAATGATGACTATCTGGGATAAGGGATATCTAGAATGATGACTATCTGGGATAAGGGATATCTGGAATGATGACTATCTGGGATAAGGGATATCTAGAATGATGACTATCTGGGATAAGGGATATCTGGAATGATGACTATCTGGGATAAGGGATATCTAGAATGATGACTATCTGGGATAAGGGATATCTGGAATGATGACTATCTGGGATAAGGGATATCTAGAATGATGACTATCTGGGATAAGGGATATCTGGAATGATGACTATCTGGGATAAGGGATATCTAGAATGATGACTATCTGGGATAAGGGATATCTGGAATGATGACTATCTGGGATAAGGGATATCTAGAATGATGACTATCTGGGATAAGGGATATCTGGAATGATGACTATCTGGGATAAGGGATATCTAGAATGATGACTATCTGGGATAAGGGATATCTGGAATGATGACTATCTGGGATAAGGGATATCTGGAATGATGACTATCTGGGATAAGGGATATCTGGAATGATGACTATCTGGGACAAGGGATATCTAGAATGATGACTATCTGGGATAAGGGATATCTGGAATGATGACTATCTGGGATAAGGGATATCTAGAATGATGGCTATCTGAGCTAAGGGATATCTAGAATGATGACTATTTGGGATAAGGGATATCTAGAATGATGACTATCTGGGATAAGGGATATCTAGAATGATGACTATCTGGGATAAGGGATATCTGGAATGACGAATATATGGATTGAAGAAGATCTGGGATATCGTATATTAATATAGACTATGAAACCACTAAACCCTAGACTCATCATCCTTAAAATTTCAATAACCAGCAAAGCTAAGTCTCTGGATCATCCAAGTTCACTGATGATAACGTAAAGTCTTCAGTAATGATGATAAAGGCTATCGAGTTATAGTTTTGTATATCAACCTAAAAAAGATATATATAATATTAAGACATAAGACATATCTAGACATTTCTTGAAGTTATAAACTTCAAGGAATCGAACTATGATCCGGAAAAGCATTGCAGGATTGAACTGTTTCCAATAAGCCGGGCTAAGTAAGGCCCCTGGGTGTATGTTGATATGCAATGAGCATCGTCTTCATCAACATTAGGATGGAACAACTATTCGACAACCGCTGAAACCTGAGGGCCGGATTCACGAAGCAGTTATGCAAGTACTTACGAACGTGTTCATCTTTCCTCAAATTTTGACGGCTGTGGTTACATTTATTAAAGAGTTTACAAGCATGAAAACTACCCAATCAACTTTTGTTATTGTTATAAAAAGTCTCCTGGTGCTTCGGAACTCATTAACTGTTTAATAATTGTAAACAAAGCCGCCAAAGATTGAGAAAAGATGTACAGGTTCGTAAGTGCTTGCGTAACTGCTTCGTGAATCTGGAACCTGGAAGATTAGGTTCTGGAATATTTTTTTGTTTTTGCTTTTTAGATCTTGACTGCTGGTGATGCAAAGATTTAGGAGGTGATGAATGGTGACGTTTGGTCTGCTGTTGTATGATTTATAATCGCTAACTCTACATGACCCGACCAGGATTCGAACCCATGCCGCTCAGGATCACCTACAAATGTACACAGTATTGTGACCACCTCACCAATGATAGACTATCATTGATTTGATGAAATATATGTGCCCAAAATAGTCACCGAGAGCTGTCGGGAATTGGGTTAAAGATCAGACGACTTCCAGTTCTTTTGTACAGTCAATGTGGCCTAGTGGTTACAGAACTGGACACGCCAAGGGCCATAAAGGCCCTGGCTGTCCGGGTTCAAATCCATCAAAGGTCAAGATTTTGCTTTACTAAAAATTACCTCTAAATACAGGCTAGTATAATTCTAGAGATATCAGAGATATCAATTCTCTCTCTCTAGAGATATTGTTTATAAACCTCGTCCTGGTGTTAATTTATTTGCTTATCCCTGAGCTATATAACCAGAAGCTGTGGCTAGATATAACCAAAGGAACCTGAAACTGTGGCTAGATATAACCAAAGGAACCTGAAACTGTGGCTAGATATAACCAAAGGAGCCTGAAACTGTGGCTAGATATAACCAAAGGAACCTGAAACTGTGGCTAGATATAACCAAAGGAACCTGAAACTGTGGCTAGATATAACCAAAGGAACCTGAAACTATGGCTAGATATAACCAAAGGAACCTGAAACTATGGCTAGATATAACCAAAGGAGCCTGAAACTGTAGCAAGATATAACCAAAGGAGCCTGAAACTGTAGCAAGATATAACCAAAGGAGCCTGAAACTATGGCTAGATATAACCAAAGGAACCTGAAGCTGTGGCTAGATATAACCAAAGGAGCCTGAAACTGTAGCAAGATATAACCAAAGGAGCCTGAAACTGTAGCAAGATATAACCAAAGGAGCCTGGAACTGTGGCTAGATATAACCAAAGGAACCTGAAGCTGTGGCTAGATATAACCAAAGGAACCTGAAGCTGTGGCTAGATATAACCAAAGGAGCCTGAAACTGTAGCAAGATATAACTAAAAGAGCCTGGAACTGTAGCAAGATATAACCAAAGGAGCCTGAAACTGTAGCAAGATATAACCAAAGGAGCCTGAAACTATGGCTAGATATAACCAAAGGAACCTGAAGCTGTGGCTAGATATAACCAAAGGAGCCTGAAACTGTAGCAAGATATAACTAAAGGAGCCTGGAACTGTAGCAAGATATAACCAAAGGAGCCTGAAACTGTAGCAAGATATAACCAAAGGAGCCTGAAACTATGGCTAGATATAACCAAAGGAACCTGAAGCTGTGGCTAGATATAACCAAAGGAGCCTGAAAGTGGAGCAAGATATAACCAAAGGAACATGAAGCTGTGGCTAGATATAACCAAAGGAGCCTGAAACTGTAGCAAGATATAACCAAAGGAACCTGAAGCTGTGGCTAGATATAACCAAAGGAGCCTGAAACTGTAGCAAGATATAACCAAAGGAACCTGAAGCTGTGGCTAGATATAACCAAAGGAGCCTGAAACTGTGTCTAGATATAACCAAAAAGTAGCTGGCAGCCGTCAGAGAATTCAAGAAAAATGGGCAACTCTCGTCGCAAGAAATCAAACTTGGACAGTAAGGAAATATATCAAATCCATGTCCAGACGAGGAGTCACAAT